>NC_046658.1:4114228-4128255 GCF_010883055.1 Belonocnema kinseyi
ACGAACATGCTTGCCGTCCCGGTACTACTCTATTCATTTGGAGTAGTTCCATGGACGAAGAACGAGCTCAGATCTCTTGATATCAGGACAAGAAAGGTTATGAACATGAACAAAAGCATGCATCTTAAGTCTTCCGTTCCGCAACTGTGCATCTCACGCCGTCAAGGGGGTCGCGGAATATTGAGTCTTGAATGTCTTCACAACAGTATTATTCTGGGTACAGCACATAGAGTTGCAAATGGAAGAGACTCTCTTCTTAAAATGGTCAGGAATCACGAGGAGGTGGGAAATGCAGCATTTCTATACAAAGCAGTGGAGGAGGCTGCTGAAACACTCGGACTTGACTTCAGGGACTTGACTTCAGGGCGTGCCATGCACACCCCGAGCATTTAGCTCACATACTATCTAGTTGTCCAACACACGCGGAAACGACCTAAATTCAAAGGCACAATGCGGCACTAAGAGTGCTTTATTACCATCTCTGTCACTCCTACGGCATTCACCTTAAAATCGCTCCTCTAAATGCTCCTAGGGAAATTGAGTCAATTGTCGAGAATGGGAAGTGCCGCATATACTGGAACTTTATATTCTCGACAATTGTTTCTGTTGCTCACTCGAGGCCTGACATGGTTCTTCTTGACTTCGAGAAGCGAACCATGTTCGTTATCGAATTTTCGGCACCAGCTGATAAAAACATCATAGCCAAGGAGAATGAAAAGAAAGAGAGGTATCGAGACCTTATAAGGGAGTTGCAACGATTTTCCCCGGAATATTCTGTTAAACTGATCGTCCTTATCATCGGCTCTCTTGGAGGTGCCAAGCTTTCACTTGCTAATAGCCTAAAAAGCATCCCTGCGTGTGAACAATATGCTAGAACACTTGCGGGAAAAATGCAGAAGGCGGTTGTCTTTGGGTCACTCCGTGTTCTTAGGGTGCACGAGGCTTTTGCTGGATCGTCGTATTGATTCCTTTACAGACTCTAACCACCTATCTCACGGTTGTGAGACGTGGTTGTGGCTGAAATTTTACCGTGATTTCGCTGGAAGCGGGTCTAATTTTTCAGATTAGCACCCGCTCCCGGCGAAATCCTGCGGCTGTCCCTATGACAAATTTTTTATTATATATAATGCGATATAAATCTCTGGATATTTCAAGTGATTGGATAGATTTTCCTTCTGAAAACTTGTAAAATTCCAGGTCAAAGAAGAAATTCACTACCACTTCCCGGTCTGAAATAATTCCTGGTGATTTCCCAATTTCCCGGTCCAGCGGTCACCCTGAATCATAATATTTCAGATCCTAATTTCTTTCTTCTGGAAGAATATTACATATTTTGTGCTGGGCGTCTTAATAATTTTTCATTAAAGAATCAATTAAAATAATATATAGTTAAATAATTCTGACATTTTTCTATTTTTTAAAAGCAGAATCTTCTGATTTTTAAGTCTTATTTTTTTTAATGTATGCAATCACTATTTGATTTTCGCATTTTTGCAGTTCTTAGTATTAGTTTAAACTTTTGGTATAATAACGGCAAAGATTTTCTTTATATAACGAAGCAAAGAATGAAGAATCTTGAAAAAAATTATTTTCAAACAACTAAAGTCGCCTTAAAATAGCCAGAATACAGAAATAAAATATTTACCATTATTGATTGTTGTAAAACGTAATCTCGCAAATCTCGCTATCAGCTAAGTTCGCTCCCTGTTCAACTTAAATGGTTATTTACAATAAAATTATGTGTCCCACATCCACGAGAGAATTCGAGACCCTGATTGGTTTGTTATTGTATCACAACAGCTTAACAGTAAACATCTAGAATATTTTCTTTTTGAATTGTAAGAACTTGAATTTGTAATAAATAGTTTGGAAAAATTTAAAAATATCTTTTCTGTAGGCAAATCAGAATAAAAGTTAAATAAATATATACTCTAAAGAAATTACATCGAAACATCACTTCTGAAAAGAGTAGTTTACACTTTTTATTTGTTCATAACAAATAACAAATAATTTCAACTTCTTCTGCTCCACAGGGAAGATACTTAAATTGTTAATTAGCTGATTTCACGTCATTCTTAATAATTTTGAACGCATTAAAAGAATGGTTATTTTGCAAACTAGTCTGTGAAATATTGAAGGATTACCTCTGAGCACGAGCATTGGGTCTGTCTTCACATCGAGGCCTATATCTCGGAAACTATTTACTTGACCGTATTTTTCCTAAGCACCTTTATTGAAAACAAAATGTCTGGGCGCGCTCAAACTTGCAAGCTAAGCGCTCCGCGCACAAAGCGCGCCCCGCGAATGTTCCTGCGAAACAGGCAGGTTTAAAATAATTTTTTGTTAATAAAATAGAATAGAAAAGTACAAAATAAACTTTTGAAACCCTTAGAAAAAATTTGAATCGCTAACATAGAAAGGAAGCCACAGGATTTTTAAAAAACCGTTGCAGGCATTGTGGTTGAAAATTCACCCTCCATCAATTGGAGAGGGGTGGTAATCGTGATCAATAAATTTGTCAATTAATTAATGTTGGTTAGTAAACATATTCATAAAATTTAAAGAAAGTCTAAGAACATGTCTTTTAAAATTAAATTATTTCTGAAAAAAGATCTACTCACTTCACTCCACTGGGAATCGAACCACAGAACTTTCGATATCCGGTCGGGTGCTATTCCGATTATCTTATAAATAAGAAGAAAAGGGTAAGTAAAGACACAAGCATTTTTTATATAATAGTAACATAGATTCATTAATAATATTTTATGAATATTTTTACAGTGGGATTAAACAAGTTCCTATTTTTTATTTAGTGAAAAATCAACTTCCGTTTAAATGAGTTTTTTGCGTTAAAAAGAAAAAAGTCATATTTATTACAAACAAGAATATTTTTATTTTCTTCTTCTTCATCAATCGATTCAAAATGTTCATCACAGGTTCGGCAGAAGGAGGTGGAACATGGTTTACCGTATTCCAAAAAGTTGGCTACTTCCTTGTGACCAGAGTATCGCAAGCTTAAGAGAAATTTGCCGTATGCTTCTGGTCCTCTCGTCCTGACAGTATCAATTATTTTTTCTAACGTCTCATGATCATTTAGATTTTTCTGGAATCATATGAAGAAAAACACAAAAATTTGTTAAAATATTGTGTAATGAATAAAAAGAAAGATTCAAACTTGTGTAATAATAATAACTTACCGACCAGTTGGGTACGTTAGAGTCATCTCTCTCAAATACTCCTGTTAATAACAATCTGGGCCACAGAAAAGGCAATTGTATATGGGTTGACAGGAACTTTTTAAATTTCCTGAGTCGATCACGATGTTCATACCGTGGCTGAAAAGATACTTTGCAAGCCAGAAGTTGGTAATGAAATGAGCGAATTTGTAGTAGAATCCGTTGAATCAGATAACCCCCTCCTTCTGTAAGTAGTGATTCTGGGATGACGGCATTTAGGCAAATAGTGGGGGCGACGGAAAAAGAAGAAAGTTAAATATTTATTCCAATGAGATTTCGGACAACGGCATTGAATATTTGATGAGACCTTTTCCAATAAATTTGTGCTTAACATATTTTTGATTACGTACATGCAACAGTGCAAATTCTTTATAATACTCCCGCACAATTTTATCGTTCTCTCCAGTATTAGAAGAAAACAATGAATTAAATACGAGCATAGATAACTCATAACACATAGAATGTCAAAAAGAAAACACAATATTCCCCACAAACAGATGAAAAATTACTTTGTATTTATACAGCATTATATTAATAAAAAATACAGTTTTTCCTCAAACGAATGATATGTTGAGAAATTGATGGTGGTAATCCAAAAATGTCGAAATAAGATCCTATGCCATCACTATTGACGTACATTGCCACCCAATGTACACCAGGCTCGAATGAATATCAGTGTTGGCAATTATGGCTGCTGGTTTAGTCCATTTGCAGGTATTTCATCAGCGGGAAAAAGACCAAGAGTACGTGCGGGTATTTTTCTAAGAACTTTACCAATCTCCAAAGAATTCATTTTTATTTCATAAGATATAATATGCGATAAATAAGTTTTATTTTCGTTGGTCACTTCACCACCAAAATTAATGGAGAATTCGCCCTTAATAAATGATGTAGTGACAAAGTCCTTCTCCTTAGTGGGAGGAGGAGGAGGGTTAACGGTAAAAGAGTCAAGAGATACACAGTCTTCCGAATTCTTAAACCATGTTCTTAATTGCATGGCTGCATTTAACGCACACTTATAATTTTGTCTTCGTTCTGGAGGATATCGTATTCTATGATGAATACAGTATATTGAAGATGACGCTAACTCTATTAATGCAGGAAAATTCGGTAGTTCTTCCATATTTATAAATTGACGAGTAGTAACCATTTCTAGAAAAGTACACTTGGCGCGACCTCTGGAATCAATACATCGTGCATAACGAGCTGCATCCCTTATGACGTTACACATATGTTTAAGTATAACTTCACCTTCTTAATACTCGATTCCATGATGATACCTCGACCCCTGGATGTTTTTCGGATGTACCTGATGAGGTACCTCTTGGAAAAAACAAGGAGGCCCAATTATTCAGTGACTGAACACATGGTCGTAGACAGATGCAACGGTAAGCTCTTTTGGTACAAATACATCATTGAACTCTTTGAATCCTTGAATTTCGATGATGATATCCATAATAGAAGCAATTACGTGGTAGTTGTCGGGGCTCTGAAATGAAACTGAGTCTTGTATTTATCTTAGTAATTGAAGCTAATAAAGGCTGTTAGGGAATAGTGGTGGGGTAGTAACAAAAGCAATAATATAATTACTACTAGTGATACTAATTTACGCTTCGAAGTCTACGATAACTTGACGCGCCGAATCAATTTCTAAAATATTGTCATATTCTGAATACAAGATACAGTTTACCGTTTCTACAAGTTGATTATCAAATCATACCTCTATACGTAAACTGCCGTTTTTAATGATATTCTAATGTCCGTTATCGTTTGTCGAACGATCTGGTGTTAAATGAATACCTGTCCCTGAGAAAAGAGTGTGATATGCCTCTACATACAGTTTATTGTAAGCAAAATCTGATTGAATAGGTTTTGTAGGTACTTGCACTCCATCAATGTATAACGAAAGGAAGTTAGTATTATAGTTTTAAAAGTAAACGGGTTCATTGTAAAATCTCCGTTGAACGCTTTGTTATCTACAAATCCAAGAATTAGTCGTTTGGGAATTTGACCTAGCAACGCGTTATCTATAGTATGTCCATGAATGCCCGACTGCATGGTAATGGCTTTAACCTCGACAGGCGTTAGAGGATAATTTGCTGTCGATTTGGAAAGAGAGCGTGTATGAGCAATTAAAACGCTAGCATTAATTTGAGCTCTACCAATAAGAAGTGTTGTTTCAAGTATATGCAATCTATGGTTGGTAGAGACCCCTAACAAGCAAAATGAATCCCGTGAACGTACAAGTCGTATACGCACTTATACTCCATTAAGTAAAATTTTTTATTGATTAAGGACATCACAGTGCAAATGGCCTATCATATCAAATTATTTTCCGCCTACTGTAAACTCTTTGCGTTTAACAATACCAGAAATAGCTGTGGTTGCGATTTCGTCGAGTTTACCAGACGTGTCATCGTACCACAAAGTAGTAAAGAGATGAGACTATTTAGCATCTGAAGAATAAATGAGAAGAGTTTCTACATATGCTCTGTATGCATAAGCATTCTTAGGGGGTGAAACTTATTTTCCATTGAAATATACATCAACTTGATCGAATAAAGTGTGCAAGAAATTATTTACAGTTTCCGGTGCATTATCAATCGGATCTGCAGCTGCAGATGGAACAGATCTGGATTCCTGAAGAATTTGAGCATGTACGCTCAGCATGGTGTGTGCAAGATCCAGATATTCATCTACGTTACCTGGCACTACAAATTCAATGAGCGCGGAGTCGGTAGAAGATGAAATTGGTTTATAATGCACCCACTCTGCAAACTTAATCGTAGTTTGAGCAGGTAGGATTGTAAATAAATTGAGTTCAGATTTTAAAACACTCGTAGAAATGGGAATGGAGAAATTCCATTCTGAATTATTTATTTTCTTGAATAATTACCAAAAAATATCGATCACACTTTTCTTCTTCTTTTTACTTGCTTTTGATTTCACATTATTAGATGGTTTACGAAGTTTGCGCATATTGAAATCTTTTTTTTCTTTTTCTTTTTTCTCCGAGGTTTTTTCTTCATAGAAGTCTTTCCCATGGTACGTCCGCAAATCAACTGTGCCAGGCACTTACGTTGCAATGGATTATATCTAGAACCTTTCATAAGAGATTCTAATTATGCTTCAGCTTTTCTTTTTAAATTTTGTCCAGCATTCTTTGAGTGAAGTCGAAAAGCCTCAGCAATAGGTACTATCCGATCAAGAACATCGTTCGCCGTGTTTGCAACGACGCTCGGTGCTTCTTTTCCCACAACTTTGGCTCCTTTTGTAAGGAGCAGTAAAACTCTGCGAAAGAGACCACCAGGAAAGCTACCTATGTGATTATTACTGTGATTGATAAAATTCGTAAGGTAAATTAATCAAGTCGTTCGAAATGTAACGTCACTGTCAGTGTTTCCGATTCAAATGGAATCCACTTTCCGAGAACATCTCTTATATCAATTTCTAATGTCTGTAAACTTGTATGCAATAATGGGATCTATTTGTACAGAGAGAAAGCACGCGACTTTATAGTTCCCTAAGTAAAATTTTCAGAGTCAATGGGGACAATACGTAACAGTGAAGTTTGTACATCTCCAGTGATATAGGGTTCACATGTATTCCGATACTGAGAGAGGTTGGGCAGCTGCTAATAAATCCATCTTTTTTACCTGCCCTCTGAAGTTCTTTATCAGCTCCGGTCATTCCGAGAATTTGAGAGCTAGTGGGAGATAACATGAAACAATACTCAAGTTCAGGATCAGCTTTAAACCATTTGACATTTATATGCCGTCCTCGTATTCGCAACAAATTTAAGTGGTTGGGCATTGCAGCAGAGTTATTTATCTCTTTAAGTAATTCTTCAATATTGAAATAGACACCTGGTGAAATGGAACTACTTACATTATCATATTCTCCTTTGGTACCAGAAATAAAATTTATTTTATTTTAAAAATTTGATCGTTGAATATGTAAGAGAGTTTGAGGTACTTTAATATCTGTGAAGGCTACTCATCACCTTCCTGTGAGATTAATCGATTGAGGAAATTGAGTCATGAAATGAGTGGTAGTGTTATCCGAAAAATATCGCATGCTGCTGTTGCTTGGAAGCACCATGTAAAAATGTTGTTCCAAGGTTAGAAATATTAGATTCAATCTTTTATGATATGTTTGAAATCTGATGCAAGAACCCAATAGTTAAAATTTTCAGGGTATCCTGCCCAATTTACAAGAAGCTTCTATCTCTTCCCTCGACCTTTTTCTTCGAGAATTTTTTCTATTTGAAAAAGCTCTTTTGAAGTATCTTTTTGAACATGACTTAGTTCTTCGTGAAAAAAATTCGTCAATTTATTCGTTTTTTAACTCACGAAGAATGTAGACAAGTGGTTGTTTTTGGATATTAACACGCGAAATTGCAAACAATTCTTCAATCCATCCGCTCTAGTATCCCTTCTCAAAGGCAGCCTTAGTTCTGCTAATTCGTTCGAGAACACCAACTTTATATTTAGGAGTGCGAAAAAGTGGCTTGAACCCTTTAGAAATGTTTAAATATGCAACATCTGAATTACGTATTGTCACAATATATGGAGCCATTTTAATACTTGAATGATAAGCCGAATTATATTCTTGAATTAAATTGTGTAATATATCTATGTAAAGTTTAGTATGCATATGAGTAAAATAACGCCACATACGTTATTTTAGAGTTCGGTTAAATCTTTTAATAATAGCTGCCTTGAAATCAGGGTTACGAGTATTGCGAAAAGAAATATCGCGATCTTTGAGAAATTTTTGCAAAGAGGCACCCGTGAATTCTGTACCCTTATCTGTTTGCAAACTGCAAGGCTGTCCACTACTTCGTTTAAGTATACTCTTGAAAACATCTTGTTTCTCTCATCAATGAAGAACTTTTTTTTGATAAGAGTGTTTCGTAGCACCAAGGATTCTTCGTGCACCAGAATATGAAGTGGATAATTGAGGCACATAATACATACGAGCAGGAGAAGTCATGATAAGATTTATTTTCTGATACTGAAACTTAACCACGAGCTGCGCTCTAAATTTTTCTCTTTATTCCTAATTGTATCTTGAAAGATTTCAGTTTCAGAATCTAAACTCGGAGAAGAGTCTTACTCGTCCGCCTTTTCGGTTGACCTGCCTGATAAAATTCTCTTATCTGTGTTAGATATTAAAGAGCGAGATATTCGTCTACTTTTAAAAGATTTTTCTTTCGTCTGGGACGAGAGAGAGGTAGTTTATACAGATTCCGGAGTTGAAGGCGAGTTCCGACCTTCGTGCCACAGAGATAAATTTTTTATGAACACTGTCGGAGTATTCACCTCATGAAGGAAGCGAGCAAAATTACGTCTTCCGTGCACTGGAGATTGTTTTCTTTTGACACATTGGGTCGTTAACTAAATCTACAATGTTAGTATTAAGAATTTGTTTCCCATCTATGGTAGCAATGCCTCCTTTATGAAAATTGACGGGAGTAGTCGGAATTACACCATTTCTCTGATATATGTTCGGAACGCTTTCAATTATCGTTGGGATACTAATATCACGGAGCTTTTTTCTCTCAATTTCTTGGTTAACGATATCCTATTAATATCCTACCTTACCGGCATCAAGAAGCTTCGAACTGCAGTGGTTCGTGTCCGTGCTAAGCACTGTCTGGAAAAAGGGTTCGTGTCCGTGCTAAGCTTTGAGATCTTTCTCGGAGGATCCTGATGACGTCACGATTGCGCAATAGTTTGTAGCCAAATTCATGTAATCAGGTACAAAGTTATAATGTGCATGTTTCAATATTAAATGAGAAAAACAAGGATGATTTATTGCTTCCTGACAGATAAGATGTTTGTTAAATGCAGGTGTATATAGTAGGTGAAATCTGATATGAGGGTTATGCATGGCAGCCTGTTTTGCTTATTAATTTGATTTGAAAATTCCTGATAGATGATGGTTTAACTAAAAGTTTCTGCCTGTGAAAAACATACTTCTGCAGTCTAGAATCTTCGAGAAAAATAATTAGAATTAAAAAAAATATATATTTAAAGTTAATCGAAGGTAAGAAAGGAATGAAAAAGCATTTCTTATAGTAGGTCCTATACTCAGGGATGCTTGTCGCTTTATTCTGGTATCAAGTAGTGAGCAACGACAAGAGATAACAGCCAGACGCGTTCAAACTCGCAGAAGAATTCATACATCGGCAGTCTGAGGCTGCACACATTTCATTATCCTATGCTATCGTTCTATAGAGAGGTCACTTCTTTTTACAGCTCGCAATCTTTCGCTTTCGTATTCATTCTTTTCCATATGCTAGGTCCGTCAACTTCTGGACGAGGTATATGTAACAAGATACTCAAAACAATTTCGAGAATTGAGAGAGAGATTATAGACAGCATGAATTTAATTCGAGACCTTTCATTGACGTTTAGTAAATACCAAGAGTACACTGCCCGACGCTTATCGCTCCTTATGTCATGCAACTTTATTCGAGCAAAGGTCGCATGCTTTTTTATCCACAGATATGTGCTCGCTTTTCAGTTCTCATTTAGAAAGGTCAGTTTTTACCTTTTATATGATAAAGATTTAAACTAAAATTTTTTAAATGCAACAAATTAACATAATAAAATATTTGAATTTTTTCAATCATCCGCTAAGGCTATTATATAATACAGTCTATAGAAAATCGAGGATAATTTAATTCAGCGTTAAAATTTTTTCTATAATGCTGAATCTTCTATAACTAATAACATCAAATTTCTACTGCGCAATTTTTTCGCAAAGAACTTGAAGGTTATTTTCAATGACGCACTACATTTTTGCGATGTTAAAAAATTATGTCCGCACGTGTGGATTATAATGTAGAAGGTTCTAGAATATTTTGATAAAGAGGGGATATAATAATAGGTAAGGATGGTAAATGATATACAGCATGTATAGTTTAGGGAGAAAAAGAGATGGATACCAAAATATTCTTAAGAGGTTCGAGTACATATGGTGCAGTTGATCACTGTAAGAGATTTTAGAATTTTATATTGATATAGCTAGGATGTCAAATGAACCATTTGAGATGAAAAAATACAATTTGAAAATGCTTGCTAGAATTTATAAAATAAAATCAGCTCTATAAATATTAGAGTTTGACTAAGAAACGTTGAAATCTCTTTCACATAGTAGGGTAATAATCTAAAAAGGATTCAATATACTTACTTAAAACATTAAAATAAAGCAACATAAATAAAAAAAATAATTCAGCAGTATTAAAATGTAATGCAAGGCAACTGTGAATCAAACATTGGAAAAAACATGATACAGTGATCACATGAACATCTACGTTCTGGAACTTTTATATCCAATTTTAATCAAATAGAAATTAAAAAATACAAAAATGAATATAGGTTATAGAAATCCAGGATGATATATTGCTTTCTCGCTAGCTAATTTAATTCAGAGACCATAGAAATTTACTTTACCGATATTCTATAGATGTAGTAGCTTATGCTATTTTTCCAGAATATTCTCAATGACGTCATCGAATTCCTGCTACGCAATTTTTTTCGTGAACAGCTTCAAGGTTATTTTTAATGCTGCATTACTTTCTTTTTTGCGTATTTCAATATTATATACCACAAGAGTCGATTATAACTTAGAACCTTCTAGAACAATTAGACAAAGACGGAGATACATTATCAGATAAGGATGGTAAATGATATGCAGCATGTATAGTTTAAGGAGAAAGAGAGAGCTATGTATTAAAAAATGTTTCAGCACAAAAATAATTTTCTAAAATTTACAAGTTGATAGAAGGGTTTGCGATTGACCGACTCGAAGCCAGTTACAAATCTCACAGCATGCCTCATCAAAATGAATTACATCGTATAAACATTTTTGCATGAATATTGAAGAATGCCAACAAATTCTTAAGAGATCCTTTTAAAAATAATGGGTTACTGTAACAGATTTAGAGCTATAGATGTAGAATATGGAATTTGAAAGCTTTTGTTAGAATTTACGTACTTGCAATAAAGTATGAAGAATGATAAGAATAAATTCAGCCATATTAAAATTTAGTGTAAGGAAACTGTGAATCAAACATAGGAAAAAATGATAAATTGATGACATGAACATCTACTTTCTGGAACTCTTAAATAAAAAATCTAGTGATATGAAAAAATTAGAAAATAGAAAAATAATGTAGTATCTGGAAATAGAGGATAATATATTGCTTTCTAGTTGAATAATTTAGTTCAGAGATCATGAAAACTAAACCATAGAAACCTACCTTACCGATAATCTACAGCTATAGTGGCTGGTACGTATTATATCTTCAGAATATTCCTAATGACATCATGAAATTATACTGCGCAATTTTATTTTTAAGCTCCTTCAAGGTTTTTATTCAATTGCACATTACACTTTTTAGGCTGCAAAAACGTTATATTTTAAACGTATTTAGACACGTCGATTATAATTGAGATCCTTTGAAAACAATTAGACAAACTGAGATACGTATTAATAGATAAAGACAGTTATATATTAAGAAGTGTTTTCAATCGAAAATAATTTTCTGAAATTTTTTCAAGACTGAAGAAGGTTTTGCGATTGAGTGACTCGAAACCAGTTACAAATCTCACAGCATGCCTCATCAAAATGAATTGTATCATATAAAAAATTGTGCACGAATCTTGGGACAATGCCAAAAGATTCTTAAGAGATCCTTTTACGAATACTGGGTTACTGTGGCAGATTTAAAATTAATACCCGATAGCCGCGTCGTATTGAATCAACTATTTTGAGATGAAGAACGTATAATATGAAAATTCTTATTAGAATTTACATACTTGAAATAAAGCAACATAAGTAACAAAGATAATTCAGCAGTATTAAAATGTAATCCAGGGCAACTGTGAATGAAACATTGGAAAAAATGATATAGTGGTCACGTGAACATCTACTCTCTGAAACTTTTAAATCCAAATTTAGTCAAATAGAACTTAAAAAATACAAAAATTAATACAGTTTTATAGAAATCGAAGATGGTATATTGTTTTCTAGCTAGCTAATTTAATTCAGAGACCATAGAAATCTACCTTACCGATATATTCTATAGATGTAGTGGTTTATGCTATGCTTCCAGAATATTCTCAATGACGTCATCGAATTCCTACTACGAAATTTTCTTCGAAAACAACTCCACGGATATTTTTAATGTTGCATTACTTTTTTGCGTTTTTTGAATATTATATACATCACGTGTCGCTTATAACTTAGAACCTTCAAGATAATTGCAACAAAGAAAGGATATAAATAGATAAAGATGGTAAATCATATGTAGCAGGTATAGTTTAGGGAGAAAAAAAGATTTAAAGAGAGAGATAGAGAGAGCTATGTAATAAAAAATGTTTTAATTCTGCCGTGGATCACTGTAACAGATTTAGAATTTGGTATTGACATAGCTAGGATGCCAATTCATCCATGTGAGATGAAGAAAATACAATTTGAAAATAAAATAAATCAGCTCCATAAATATTAGAGTTGACTAAGAAACGTTGAAATCATCTTTCACATAATAGAGTGATCTGCGAACAAAGATTAAATTGACTTACTTCAAACATTAAAATAAAGCATCATAAATAACAAAAATAAATTCAGCAGTATTAAAATTGAATAAAAAGAAACTGTGAATCAAGCATTGAAAGTGAAGTATTGAACACGTATATTAAAATGCATTATTATGTATAACAACTAAAAATCTTGGGTTTTCTTAGAACCAACAGTTTATTTTAAATCTTAGTTAAGTAAACACATTTGACGGGGCCAGAATGTCAAGTTAATAGAATAATGAATATATATAGTTGACTCAACTATTTGAAATTAGTAAATGAAACTTTGTTTCACTAAAACGAGATCCTGGGTTAACAAAGATTATCATACAGAGCGCCACAGTCAGATACGTTGATTTTGCTTCTAGTTGTAAATAGAAAATGGCGATGAGGAGAAGAAGGGGGAGGATGAGGAGAATGCGATAATATTACCGTTCAAAAGTTACTGAAAATATTAGATTTAGATGTAAAAATAAAGGAGCACATTTTCTTCCAAACAACACCAAAAACTAAAGGAACTGTAGGTAATAATGTCTTGTTTCTAACTACTAGGTGTATCTCCACTCTCGATGCTGCATTCTGCGCTGAGCTGGATAAATCACCATCCTCATATATCAACTACATTTTAGTCTTAAATCAATATTTAATGTAGTAATGCTGTTCGTGAAGTATCAACGATATTAAAGTATGCTGTTATATAACAGTTGCAAATAATTATTTTTTTTCTTAGAAGCAACGTTTAATGTTTGTTAAATAAATGCAGTTAAACAGCTAATTACTTCTGATTACCAAAATCATTAACATGCTTTCGATTCAACTATGTCAACTTAGTAACTGAAAACTTAGTTTGATTAAGCAGAGGTCTTTGGTTAATGAAGATTATAATTCAGTACACCACCACCAGTAACGCTGCTTTTCATATATTTAAAATTAAAAATTAAAAAATTAAAAAAGCTTAAAGAAACTGTAGGTAACACCTTGTTTGCGCGTACTAAGTGTATCTCCATTCTTTGTACAGCACTCTGCGATGAGCTTCATGAATCCAGCTAAATAGATAAGGATTTCTTATTAATAGAATCGTGAACATACTTTTGTCTCAACTACCAGGTGTATACATATGAAACCGGTATTTTTTCAAGAAAAAAACACATTTATTTCAAGAGAATGATAACAAATATTTTATTCAAAGTATGCGCCC
>NC_046658.1:4128355-4134749 GCF_010883055.1 Belonocnema kinseyi
CAATACGCCAATTAGCACAAATGGTAAGTTCCGACAGTGCCTACAAGTGTGCCTACAGGCCGCTAGATGGCAATACCGGTTTCATATGTATACACCTGGTAGATCAACTAGCTGGAAACGTAAATAATGTACACGAAATTATTTAAATTGTTAATTAAATGCAGGAGGCTGGTATTATTGAATAATTATTTTAGGTTAGAAACTAGTTAAATGTAATTAACATTTGGAAATTATTTATTAAAGATTCCTTGTCATCAATATTTTTTAACATTGATAGAACGAAACCAACACTGTACAAGTAAGCAATAAGTTTAAAAATTCTATATATAATTTTTATACGTTTATTGTAACGAAATAAGTTTAATAAATTTAATTTTCAAAATGTATGTGTATTTATTGATTCCTTCACCTGAATTAATTGTAATTTAGGAAATCAGCTTATAAAACCGGAGATTTAGTATAAGTTATCATTCCATTTAGTATTTTCAGAACCTATATTCTTACTCTAAATCATGATCATATCCTCCTCAACATAGTTGAGACGAAAGTATGTTCACGATTCAATTAATAAGAAATCCTTATCTATTTAACTGGATTCATGAAGCTCATCGCGAAGTGCAGTACAAAGAATCGGGATACACTTAGTACGCGCAAACAAGGTGTTACCTACAGTTTCTTTAAGTTTTTTTAAATTTTAAAGATGTTGTGCTTCTTTTATTTGCACGTTCAAAGGTTACACAACATAAAATTCATATGATGTAATCATTAAATCTAATATTTTCAGTACCTACTTGTCTTCACTACATCATTACTGAATTTTTCTTCTCCTCCACCTCTATTCTTTCTCGTTCTTTCACATGAATTTTCGATAGTTTACTTACCTTAATTTAGGAGAAATCAAGATTTAATATATGAAGCGTGGTTACAACTATATGAACAGCAGCGTAACTGGTGGTGGTGTACTGCATCATAATCTTCATTAACCAAAGACCTCTGCTTAATCAAACTAAATCTTGTTGAATTGAAAGCATGTTAATGATTTTGGTAATCAGAAATAATTAGCTGTTGAACTGGATTTATTTAACAAAAATTAAACATTGGTTCTAAGGAAAAAAAATAATTACTTGCAACTGTTATACAACAGCATACTTTAATATCGTTGATACTTCACGAACAGCATTACTACATTAAATATTGATTTAAGACTAAAATGTAGTTAATATATGAGGATGGTGATTTATCCAGCACAGCGCAAAATGCAGCATCGAGACTGGAGATACACCTAGTAGTTAGAAACAAGGTATTATTACGTACAGTTCCTTGAGTTTTTGGGGTTGTCTGGAAGACAATGTGCTCCTTTATTTTTACATCTAAATCTAATATTTTTAATAACTGTTATATTACCTGTTATATTATATTATATTAACTGTAATATTATCGTATCCTCCTCCTCCTTCTCCTCATCGCCATCTTCTATTTACAACTAGAAGAAAAATCAGCGTATCTGACTGTGGCGCTCTCTCTGATAATCTTTTTTGACCCAGGATCTCGTTTTAGTGAAAGAAAGTTTCATTTGCTAATTTCAAATAGTTGAATAAACTATATATATATTCATTATTCTATTACTTGACATTCTGGGCCCTTCAAATGGGTTTACTTAACTACGATTTAAAACAAACTGTTGGTTCTAAGAAAACCCAAGATTTTTAGTTGTTATACATAATAGTGCATTTTAATATACGTGTTCAATATTTCACTTTCAATGCTTGATTCACAGTTTCTTTTTATTCAATTTTAATACTGCTGAATTTATTTTTGTTATTTATGATGCTTTATTTTAATGTTTGAAGTAAGTAAATTTAATCTTTGTTTGCAGATCACTCTATTATGTGAAAGATGATTTCAACGTTTCTTAGTCAACTCTAATATTTATGGAGCTGATTTATTTTATTTTTAAATTGTATTTTCTTCATCTCAAATGGCTGAACTGACATCCTAGCTATGTCAATACAAAATTCTAAATCTGTTACAGTGATCCACTGCAGAATTAAAACATTTTTTATTACATAGCTCTCTCTATCTCTCTCTTTAAATCTCTTTTTCTCCCTAAACTATACCTGCTGCATATGATTTACCATCTTTATCTATTTATATCCTCTCTTCGTTGCAATTATCTTGAAGGTTCTAAGTTATAAGCGACACGTGATGTATATAATATTGAAATAAGCAATAAAGAAAGTAATGCAGCATTAAAAATAACCTTGAAGTTGTTTACGAAAAAAATTGCGTAGTAGGAATTCGATGACGTCATTGAGAATATTCTGGAAAAAATAGCATAAACTACTACATCTATAGAATATCGGTAAGGTAAATTTCTATGGTCTCTGAATTAAATTAGCTAGCGAGAAAGCAATATATCATCCTGGATTTCTATAACCTATATTAATTTTTGTATTTTTTAAATTTCTATTTGACTAAAATTGGATTCAAAAGTTCCACAAAGTAAATGTTCACGTGACCACTGTATCATTTTTTTCCAATGTTTGATTCACAGTTGCCTTGCATTACATTTTAATACTGCTGAATTATTTTTGTTATTTATGTTGCTGTATTTTAATGTTTGAAATAAGTATATTGAATCTTTTTTAGATTATTACTCTATTATGTGAAAGAGATTTCAACGTTTCTTAGTCAAACTTTAATATTTATAGAGCTGATTTTATTCTATAAATTCTAGCAAGCATTTTCAAATTGTATTTTTTCATCTCAAATGGTTGATTTGACATCCTGGCTATATCAATATAAAATTCTAAAATCTCTTACAGTGATCAACTGTATGTACTCCAACCTCTTAAGAATATGTTGGTATTTTTCAAGTCGCTCAATCGCAAAGCCTTCTGCAATATTACAAAATTATTTTTGATTAAGAACATTTTTTTTAATACATAGCTCTCGATCTCTTTTTCTCCCTAAACTATACATGCTGCATATCATTTACCATCCTTACCTATTATTATATCCCCTCTTTGTCAAAATATTCTAGAACCTTCTACATTATAATCCACACGTGCGGATATAATTTTTAAACATCGCAAAAATGTAGTGCGTCATTGAAAATAACCTTGAAGTTCTTTGCGAAAAAATTGGGCAGTAGAAATTTGATTTTATTAGTTATAGAAGATTCAGCATTATAGAAAAAATTTTAACGTTGAATTAAATCATCCTCGATTTTCTGTGGACTGTATTATATAGTAGCATTAGTGGATGATTGGAAAAATTCAAATATTTTATTATATTAATTTGATGAATTTTAAAACTTTTAGTTTAAATCATTAACATATAAAAGGTAAATTTGACCTTTCTAAATGAGAACTGAAAAACGAGCATATATCTGTAGATAAAAAAGCATGCGACCGCTGCTCGAATATAGTTGCATGACATAAGGAGCAATAAGCGTCGGGCAGTGTACTCTTGGTATTTACTCGTACTAAACGTCCATGAAAGGTCTCGAATTAAATTCATGCTCTCTATAATCTCTCTCTCGAGTCTCGAAGTTGTTTTTATTATCTTGTTACATATACCTCGTCCAGAAGTCGACGGATCTAGCATATGGCGAAGAATGAATAAGAAAGCGAACGATTGCGAGCTGTAAAATGAAGTGATCTCCCTATAGAACGGTAGCATAGGATAATGAAATGTGTGCAGCCTCAGAAGAATATTTTTCATAGGCAGAAACTTTTAGTTAAACCATCATCTATCAGAAATTTTCAAATCAAATTAATAAGCAAAACAGGATGCCATGCATAACTCATATATCAAATTTCACCTATACACCTGCATTTAACAAACAGCTTATCTGTCAGGAAGCAATAAATCATCCTTGTATTTCTCATTTAACCTTGACACATGCGCGTTATAACCTTGAACCTGTTTACATGAATTTGGCTATGGACTATTGCGCAATCTTGACGTCATCAGGATCCTTCGAGAAAGATCTCAAAGCGGTAGAAGCTTCTCGATGCCGGTAAGGTAGGAATCGTGGCCCAGAAACCCCTCTATACATCTACTCCTTATCACTGTTAGTTTCTCTGAATTTACTTCTCTCTCGTTTTTAGGACTACGAGAAGCTATCTCAGAAAAATGAAAATATCTTTGTAACACCTCCTGATACAGTTCCCACTTTTCTCGTTCATCCTTCGGAGTAGTTGAATTAAAAATTTCGTATAACTGAGTATCCAGTCTAGAAAGCGTGTTACCAGGTGTTTGTACCGATGATATAAGCCCGTTACTAGAATTTGTATTTTGTATACGATCTAAAATTTCTTGAGGTACGAACACTATTTTTCGGGCGCACTCCATGTTTTGTACAAAAACAAGAAGTTATAAAATTAACAGTCTCGAAAAAACAATACAATCTCAATTATATGTAACCTTGTACGAGACCTGATAATAGAGTGCCTAAGATAGGTGCAAGTAAGAGAGGGAGAAATCCACCATGTTGAATAATGGCTTTTTTCTAAATTTTTCAACAATCTTTAGAATTTTCTAATTTTCGTAAAGTATTTGCGTGCTTTCTCAAGTGTTTGGTCTGAATAGAATATAAAGGAACGTTTCCAACTTGAATATTTAAAGCGCACTTGCATATGTTTCTTATGAGATGCGGATCAGATTCTCGAAGTAAAGCTTTTCTTTGTTTATCGCTAAGATGACACAACTTTCCTTGGCACTTAAAAATAGTAGATATAATTAAATTATCCAGTAAATGCATTAATATTTGAAAAACATTTACATGTTTATCAAATTTAATATATGATTAGTATATAAAAAGAACGTAGAAATGTGTGCATATATAATGTTCTAATCGATAATTTAAATAATAATTTGGTAAGAACTGATTGATTGACTGCAAAGAGTCGGGACCAATTATAATTATAAATAATAAAAGAATAAATTTTTTATGAAACATATCATTTAAGATAAATCACGCATTTCTTTTCATCGGTTACAATATAAATTATAATAAATAAATTATGATACATAGTAGTAAGGAAGGTTTTGTCTTATTTTTATTATATTGAAAGAAAGAATCACAAACATAGAATTAGCATAAAAAATTGTTTATTAAACAAGTGATTCAAAATCAATCACTTATTTCTTTTTAATCAGTTACAATAATATTTATAATAAAATTAATATTACTATACGAGCTAATAACCCTAAAATACAGAATAAGTAAAAAATATCACTGTTCCTCGATTTGGGCGCATTTATGTGGTCTTCTAAACGAGCCAAGGTGTCATGGAGTTACGATAGTGTACTCTGGAGCATGTTTAATCTAATCATGATCTGGAACATAAATTAAAATTTAATTTTTGAAGCATTGGAAAAATATATCGAATATGAATAAAAATATGAAACCTGCAGTTAATCTGTCAGGAATCGTACGTGCCAGAAATATCTGAAGGTATCACTTCTTACCATTTAGAATTATATCTAAACTAAAAGTTTCAAATTTTCTTAAAATAAATGAAAAAATGCAGTTAAATAATTTTAGAGTAAGTATAAATTAACTTCTTAAAAATTTCCTTGCCTCTAAAAAATCTTAAATAATATAATTGTATTGATATTTAAGAATTTAAAATATTAAAAACAGTTAGAACATTCATAATTTAAAAATTTTTTAATTTTATATTCGCTCCGATTCATTTTTCATTTCTTACCTCCACATACGGCGTCAATGAATATTCAAATCATTGGCGATGAGGGGGAAGAACCAACGAACATATTTCCTCCTGATGATTATTAGGCTGGGCTTGGGATTCTGCCTCCCACTCGAAACCTGAGAGAGTGCAAATTCCTGATAAACTTCCTGGTGATTGTGCCTCAGATTGTTGCTGTAAAAATTTAAACAAAAATCAAAATTAAAAATCTGAGATTTCCGGTTCTCAAAAACAAGAAATATACAAAATATTTTTTAAAAAATATTGTGGAATATTTTCACGATATTAAAAATTAAATAAAAAATTATTTTTTCAGACTTCGTTACATTTACCGTTATGTTCACATTTGATGAAAGCCCTGGAGTCTGGAGTCTTAGGTATCCTCGCCTTGTTAACATTACCATGTACTCCTTATCGCGTTCATCCTTTAACAACTAAAACAAAAATATATTTTTTCAATTATTCAGAAAATATGTGATTTTAGTTTTTAAAACATAAAGAAATAATATTCACCTCTACTTATAAAGAATTATACATAGATTCTGACCGACATTATCATCTTCTTGTGGGTAATCCTCCGAAAATTTGCTGTCGTAATATTCAGTCATTTTCAGTATAGAGAATCTTCTTTAACTCAAAAAGATCAGACTTAAGTATGGAACCACAGTCTAGTC
>NC_046658.1:4134849-4145736 GCF_010883055.1 Belonocnema kinseyi
ATCTGAAAAATTGCACCCGCTTCCAGCGAAATCGCAGTAAAATTTCAGCCATAACCACGTCTCACAACCGTGAGATAGGTGGTTACAGTCTGCAAAGGAATCGATACGACGATCCAGCAAAAGCCTCGTGCACCCTAAGAACACGGAGTGACCCAAGGACAACCGCCTTCGTAAAGTCGTTTTAGTCGTAAAGAAGCTAAAAACACTTTAGGACCGCTAGTATAAAATTATTTTCAGACCCCCAGATATCACTCCACTAGACTCTTTTTTTTGGGGTCATTTAAGGACTTGCGTTTACGCAACACTGCTCCTTCAAGGATATGTGTCTCCGACGCTGGAAATGATCCAGAGGACAACGAAGAATCTAACCCGACGCGCTACAGCCTGTTTGACGATTGGAGGACGCTAATTCGAGCAAAGTTTGAAACATCAGAACGATAGACCGAATGAAAATTTCTATTAAAGTTAGGTCTCTCTTTTCGCCAAAAGAGAATTAATCGAAGGTAATTCATTATTTTCGGTTATAAGAAGAATTGTTGTAGCTCATACTTACTTTAGAATTTTTCAAAAACTCCTAAAGGCTCTCCGTTAAACAAGAATACGTTTGTTTGGATTGTCCTGTTGAACACATACTGAAAGAACTGGGAAAAATGATGATTTAAAATGTGTAGTAAAGTTTAGTAACTACTTTCCGAAATAAAAAACAAGAATGTCATATTTAAATACTCAGAAATTTCTTTCATGTTTGTAAGCTTCACCTACCAAGAAAGAACACGTTTATTTGGAAACTACCGTTTCAAAAATACTGAGAAACCTTAGTTAAAATACGATTGAAAATATCTGTGGAATTAAGTTCGCCATTTCCTGAAATAAAAACGAAGATTGTTAATTTAAAATAGTTAGCAATTTCTTTAAGTATGTAAGCCGTTCCTTTCGAAAAGGAACACGTGTATTTGGAAACCTCGTCCAATAAAAAAACTCCTAAAACCTGAGTGAAAGACGACTGAAAATATCTATCAAAGCAAATTCACTCTTTTCCTAAATAAAAAATACTTATAAAACGTTGCAGAAAGACAATTTAAAATGTTTATTGAAGCCAGTATCGCATTTTTGATTTAAAAGAAACCAATTTCTGCATTTTAGTACACTTTAGCAATTTCTTTGATAGTCAAGAGAGACTCTCGTTAAAACTATTCTATCGTAATTGGATTCTCCAGTCGAAAAACGACTTTAAAATCTTTGGAGAATGACGATTGAAAGATGAGTTTGAAGTTCGCAACGTTTAGAAATAAATGAAAAATTAAATATTGGAAAAGGTAAAATATTTTTCCTGGAAGTGTCAGTATTCTGTGCGAAAAAGACCAGAAAAAAGTTTTATCCCTCTATTTCATGTTGAGCCCACCCTAAATCGATTCCCAAAGTTTAAGAAATTCATTAAAAATAGCCACCTGTGAAAAGGAAAAATGTTTTTTGACATTGGGGTTTGAGTTGGGGTGGGTTCCACATGAACTAGACAGATCAAGATTTTTCTGGTATATTTGGCACAGAATACTGGCACGTTGAGGAAAAACATTTTTTCTTTTCCAGCATTTCATTGTTTATTTATTTATTTTTGTAAATGTTGCGAACTTCAGACTCATATTGAAAGAGAATTTCATAGAATTCAAAGAGTGCTACTCAAAGATTTTAAAGTAATTTCTGCAGAACTCGGCAGAAGGATAACTGCAAAAGGATAACTGCGCACAGGTGCGCAGTTATCCTTTTCCTGTACATGGAAAAATGTGCGAGTGAGAAAGTTCGTCAACTCGACGTGAGTTAGAGATTTTGAGATGGAAAAGTATAGGTAAGTACCTTTTAAATTTGTAATATGATAAAGAAATAATGGAAGTAATATAACATGATTGAAAAGTTTAAAGTTTTTCGAAACGTAAACATGAAAAATATGATAATTTCATAAAAAGTTATTATGAGGTGACTCAGTTTAGAAATTGGTAAATTTCGTATTAATAAGCATGCATACAATTTGAGCAGCACGGATAATTGCAAATAATGTGATATTATAATGAAGCGCCCTGTCGATAGAAATCTCAGAGTATAAGCTAAAGATTCTCAAGGCTCTAAGACGCTCTGAGAAATTCTCCGCAGGCACTCAGGTAGTGAGTAAGGGTTAAATTTCTAAATCATTTTTATTAAAATTAAATGACTGTTACGTAAAACAATCAAATATTATAGACGTTTATTGTACATACAGTGAGGGCTTTAAAAAAGCGAAGTGTATTCGCCTTCATCGGCGTGTCACTTGCACCACAACCCGGCACTTGACACCTGCATCAAAACAGACGAACAGAACCTCTCTAATTTATTTCCATTTGACAAACTTTCTCAATTGCACACTTTTCCATGCATAGGAAGAGGACAACTGCGCACCTGCGCACGAAAATTTAAGATCTCCCTGTAATGTGCATACCACTTACGGTATCTGAATTTGTATTCTCACACAATCTCAGCAATGGCACGTAGACTGTTGGCTATCTAATGCAGCAATTGCCAAACTTTTTATGCACTTTCTGGGGAGCAGCAGGGCCGCCACCCTCACATTTTTTCACAATACACTGCCGCCAAGGGGGGACACTTGACTGCTTCACAGCTTGACACACCATGCTTCACGCGAGAGAATTAGAATCGGTTGAGAAAAACAAAAATGTGTTAATATATTAATAAATTAAATTTCCATTAGTTGAATCAATTTCCTAATCTAATTTTAAGCAAATGAAAAGAAAGTTGATAAAAATCGGTTTATATCTTCAATGCCAGTTGACAGTTCTTGTTATTTTGCGTTTTCTTAACGATATGCTTAATTACTCGAAATGTTAACCGATTTTCATCAACTTTTTTTTTATTTTCTTAAAATTACATCAGGAAAATGATTCAGGTAATTAGAATTAAATTGAGCTATATCTTTAGGATTTTAGTTACTGAAACAGCCTGAAATCTCATGACAATGAAAGGGTCCTCATAGCGGGGGTTCTGCTGAGTGGCTGGACCCAGGCCGGCTTCCCCCTCGAGGGCTGCCCGGCCCGGGGTGGCATCCCCCTGCCGGCGGGTGTTTAATCAAATTTTTTTATTGATCAGTTTCTTTTTAGTTTTTCGCAAGGAATCAGAAAATATAAACATGCACCTTGTGTACTAGGACACTCTGTATTTAAAAATTAAAATTAAAAAGCTAGGATTATGATTAAAGCCAGATGCTAGTTGTTAATACAAAGCTTCCTAATTAATAATTTTATTTAAAAGAGAAAATAAAAAAAGGACATTAAAGTAATTTCTACAGAACTTTTAATTTATTTTTGAACAGCGCCAGGAAAATGTCATTTTGCCCACTTCAAAATCCTGATTATGAGTGACAGATCTGAGATGTCTTCAAAGTAAGAAGAATAATTGGTTTTACTTTCTAAAAAGAAATCAAGTATGAAGTTTTATTCTGAGGATAGCATAATTTAGACCTCCATAAAGACAAAAAGAGATAAAGAATCACACGTACCAGGTTTGAATAATAAAAAATACGTTAAGAAATCATTTTATTTTTATTTTTATTTGAAGTTTGAAGCAAAATCTGTTCTCTCGGCACGTGGCATGGAATGCCAAGGACATGCTTAGGTTAATTTGTAAAATGTAGTATTAATTCTCATGATTTTTTAACAAATTGAATAAAAAAATGCATTATTAGGGCATTTGTGGATAAAGAAATTGTTTTGTTTCCATGTCAGTCCTTTCAGTTTGGACCTTCATGACAATCTCTGCAACATTTATTAATATTTAATAAATTTCATTCATTAAAAAAGTTATCTTCGAAAAAACGAATTTTTCTGTCGACAAATGACTTATCTATGCTTTTGCTTATTAATTTCTTTTTAATTATAAAATTTATCAACTATTTATGCATGTTACTAACATTGTCATGAAGTTCCTAACTGAAACAACTGGTATTAAAAGAAACGAATTTATCTATTGTCAAATGTTCGAATAATGCATTTGTTTAAAAAGCCATGAGATTAATAAAGTAATTATGAAGTTTTTTAAAATAATCTTAAAATTCCTAATTAAAAAAATTTGTATTTGAAAAAAATTTTCTATCGAAAAATGCCTGCCTAATGCATTTGTTGATTAAATTTGTTTATAGTATTAAGAATAATAATCTTAAAAAGAAATTTCTTCGTCATTATATTCTTTTTATAGAGCGCGTAACGAGAGGTAAATAAATTATCTGACATGTTTTTCATAATATTACTCAATAAATTTGGGTTTAAAGTTATTCTTTTTAATACAAAACTTGTTGGCGACACAAGGATATTCTTTTTCTTTGACGTTTTATTTTTTGTTTCTTAGACTTCTTAGGATTTGAATTTTAAAGGATGTAGTTCTCTTTAGAGCTGGTGGTTTCTGTTTTTTGATTTTTGAGTATGCAAACACGGTATGAAAATAAGCCTCCTACCACCTGGGTAGTTATCGTTGTAAACAGCTTCTTCTCTCTTAGAGGAAATATCCGCGAGAAAACTAGGCTCGCTCGAAGGCCTACTAATTTTATTTCTTATTTTTTCTGAAATATTTCATCATTTTCCTTTTTTAGACTCAAACTAATTGAATTTTCATAGGGCGAAAGAATAAGAATCACAATTGCTAATTCTTTTATTTTTTTGTAATCCTCGCAGTTTTAAGGAAAAGAGATAGATGGAGAAAGAAGTGATTTTGCTTGGAGCATCAACCACCATCTAGGTTCGGCTGTTCTGACCGCATTCAAAATCCATTACCTGGTGCGATAAATACCTTATCGCCGAGGATTTTTCGCAGCATCACTATCAACATCTTTTGGCAGAAGGGTCTTGAAATCTCCCCTCAACCGCTATGATACTGCTTCCATGAGGAAGCTCGCTAACCTGCGCAGAAAGAGAGAAATTGGGCGGACTACATACGGTCAGTAGAAGCCAACTTCTTGTCTTTTGTCGTTCAAGCCTTGTGGAAGAAAGTTGTTGTCTTATAGTTGTCGTTTTCTTTCAAAGTGAGTTTCTAACAGGGCGGAAGAATTACATTTACCTGGCGCAGTTCGAAAATAAATTAAGAGTCCTGTGGAAATTAATTTAATGTCCTTTTTTTTTTATATTCTCTTTTAAGTAAAATGATTTGCTTTAATCTATGCTGTCTTAGTAGTCTCTTTCCGTTTGCTGGCAGAATTTTACTTTATAATTGATTGGTTGGGTTCTGCTTTCTCTAATTATAATAATTTGAAATTCCTGGATGTCTGGGTAATATGAAAAATTTTTGAATTTGTGAATTTGATCTTGATTTTGTTTCCCGATGCTGAATTTTTCTCTTTTGGCATTATTCTTATTTTCATTTTTACTTTTATTGCAATTATAATTATTTTATTTTGTTACCTGTCCTATTTTTATCTTTTTTTCCTAACTAATGCTAGGTTGTTAAACCTTAATTTCGCTAATTCTGTTTGCAATTCACTTATTTTCCTAGGTTTTACGTGACCATGTGATTGGTGGAAGGGCGTAAGGGTATAATCGGACAAGGAAAGCTGACGAAATTTAGTCTGCAAGGTTTAATCTAAAAGCGGTAAATCAAAGGTGAAATAGCAAAGCCCCCTGGAATATTGAGGGTGTGAGTTTTCATGATTTTGAGCCATAATGTGATCTCTACGTCATGGGTTGAATGGCATCAAGCTTACCAAAGCATTGAACACCACGACGTACTCGAGCAGTTGAAGTCTTACGGAGACCTTTTGATACAAGGTCGAATTGCTTAGTATGTAGACTCTAGGTATGAAGGCTCTAGGTATACACCTCGGCTTATTTCGTGGACGATACGGAGGACACGATATTTTAGAAAAGTCGAGACTCTATTTCAGTACTGCCACGAGAACAGTATTCCTCCGCTATTGATAGGTACCATGGAAGAATTAGAGCACGCCGCAAATTTTCTACAAAGGTCTCTAATTGCATTATATGCGAACAATTGCCCTATAAGCAGGAAGTTTGAAGGGGCTTCTCCAAGAAAGCTAAGAATATTGCGGATAAACCGATACTACACAATATCCTAAAATTTCGACTATTATTATTATTATTGGTAATTTTGATATCATTCTCTGAGTGTAAGTGGAGAGAGTCTTCCTTCGAATTTTGAACGAAACGAAAAAATCATCTTGTCTGGTTCGACGTTTGAAGTGATTAGACCGTTACCTTTGCATGGTGTAGATAAGCAAAGACAAATCATATTAAGTACAAAAAAAAGTAAAATCAATTCATAGACTAGAAATAAGCGTAACCTTATGATGCGCACAGGAAGATGAAAACGCTTATTTATCTTTGCCGATATCTTCTTTTCCTTTGAGGACAATATTGCCCAAAAACTTCAAAAAAAGTGACGATTAGAGGCAAATTGTTGCGGTTTTTAAAATCCATCTTCTATATTCGCGCCCAGATTTCTTCCATGAAAAGTTGGGCGATACAAGCGACGAGCTCGTACGCATGATAAAGAAAAGAAATACACCACGATTTACGGAGAATTGGGAAAAACTACAAAGGTTTTTTGAATGAGGGAATGCTCAACAATTACACAGGGCCACAAGATGAAATTGAGGTGGAGCATCTTTCAGCCTAGTTGACCTTTATGTTTTTGGGGTCGCTGATCACGATCCAGGTGTCCATATGACCCCATCGCGTCCAGATCGAGTTTAAATGAAGGTCAAACACCTTAATTCGATTGATGCAATTTTTTTGACCTCGGATTCTGAAAGAGCGGAAAATTATACATCCGAATACGTCTTGACCTGTTTGTCGAACCGACCTCTGAAGGTCGTTTGGAGATCATCTAGAGGTCTAATCCTTATTTTAATATCTCGGCTGATTTATTAGCTAGGAACGGGCCTCAAACTAGTGGACCTTTACGTTTTTGGGGTAGCTGTTCACGATGCCGGTGTCCATATGACCTTATCACGTCTAGGTCAAGGTCAAATGAAGGTCAAATACCCTAATTCGATTGACGCAATTTTTTTGACCCCCGATTCTAAAAGAGCGGAAAATTTTACGTCCGCGTATGTCTTGACCTGTTGGTCAAACCGACCTCTTAATATCATTTGGAGTTCATCTAGAGGTAAAATCATTATTTTGATTTCTCAGGTTCAGAGTCTGAAATGAGAAATTGAATGAGTTAATATTTAATTTCAAGCTTGAGTGTTTACATTCAACCGAGTTTAAATTTCAGGCCATGGGCCTACCATTTTACGAAAGCACATTCAACTGTTTAGCATTTTCATCGTAAGGGATGACCTTAGATTTGACCAACAGGGTCATGCTCCAGGTCAAACAGAGGCCAAAATTTATTACTTACATAATATTCTATAAGAAGGGACATCGTGAATCGACAGTTTTTGTGCCTGCTCCCAGGGCACCTCAACGTGGTGGCGGTGGGCAACGAGTCACCGGCGAAGTCCGTGGGAGAAGGCGTTCAAGCCGTCATGTCTATTATCAATGCTACAAGTTTATCAATAAGCCCACGTTATCATCGATTAAACAACTTTTGCGTTGTTTGTGGAAAATATGTCATCACGAATCAGGGAAGGCAATTTACAGATACATCATAAGCACATCACAAAAATAGTTTCAATATAGATACCAGTGGAATGGACAATTTTTGGTCTCCAAAAATATTATGCGTCACTTGCTCCCTGTGAATCACGAAAAAAAAGAAACAGATATTTGTTTGTCCTACGATGTGGCGAGAGCTAAAACACCATGACACTTATTGCTATTTCAGCTTGATCAATACATCTGGGTACAATAGAAAGAATAATTCTACAATATTATATGCATCTGTTCAATCTGTGGCTCATGCTGTTTTAATCAGCATTGAACAGGTTGAAAGTAAACATCAGATACTCGTATTTACTGACGAAATCTCTTTTGAAACAGAAACTAATGATAAGTATAGAAAAATGTCATTTGAAGAACTCGAAGATCAGCAAAATGACGAGCTAAATGAATCGCAAAAATCAGAAGATGGGCAGCCCGGAAATTCTCATGGTTTTACTCAACACGAGCTAAGTGACTTGATTTGAGACGCAGGACTTTCGAAAGAAGTTTCCGAACTCGTAGCTTCTACATTAAAAGAAAAAAATTTTTAGCTCCAGGTACTCGAGTGCGTTTTTATCGTGATCGAGATCGTCCATTCCGGAAATCTTTCTCTGAAGCAAAGGGTTTAGTTTATTGCAATGATGTTGAAGGACTGATAAATGAGTATAAACGTGCAAAGACTTATTGAATTTAATGATGCTTATTGAATTTAAAGATCCATTTCCTCCATTCCCACATCGATTACTTCCCTGAAAATCTGAAGGATCTTAGTGAGGAGCGGGGTGAGAGATTTCACTAAGACTTAAAAGACTTTGAGAGAAGATATCAAGGTGTTTAGGATGTGAACATCATGTCAGACTACTATTGGTCGTTGAAAAGAGACGCATCAAGTGTACACAAAAGAAAATCCCTCCGTAGCTCTTTTACGAATCGTAGAATCTTTTACGGGACTGCGTAAGTTAACACAGATCTACTTGTAGACACATACAGCACATACAATTACGAATAGAAATAGATAGGCACACTCAGCACACAGCACCTACATTAAGGCCCAGATACACACAAGTCTACACAAAGTACCCATATACACGAATAGACACACACAAACAGAATCAGGGGTTTCATAACAATTATATCGTCCGAATAACGGAGTTTGACCTTCCTTTGACCTTGATCTAGACGTGATTGGGCCATATGGACCCCGGTATCGTGATCAGCGACCCAAAAAATATAAAGGTTTACTCGTTCGAGACCCGTTCCTCAGAGGTCTGTTTGACCAACAGGTCAAGACGTGTTCGGCTCTGAAAATTCATACCTTCCTCTAAATATAACCTGCTCAAACAGGGCTGCCCTCATAATCTAGAAGCCTGAATGTGTACATGTAGGCCGTATATTTTGGAACATTCAGTTCGAAAACTACAATGTGCTTTCCACTTCCGGAGAATGCCGGCTACTAATGATCCGCGATTCAAATTTGAAAGGTACCGCTCTCTATCTATACAATATTGACCACCTCTCTTAAGGCTGAACTTGTTGGCCATGCAAAATTTTTTGAATTTCTGTTAATAATTGAGGCCTGTGAAATAGTATGCCTATCATCTATTATTTTACTTGTAAACATCGTATTTTTATGGCAGTTAACAGAAGACATTATAGCATTATAGCATTTTAAACGAGCAAAATGTGCGTTTAAAATAGACCTTATTATTTTCGTACTCAGCATATACAACCAGCCATAGTCTTGTTCGGCTATTATTGTTTTTACAGTTTGTTCCACAAGGACGTGGCACTTTTATCTGCAAATTTAATTATTGTAATTGAGAAAAGTCTTTATATCATTGTATCTCCAGTATTGTCTTTCTGCATACATTGACGAAAATGACCAGCATATTTATTCGAAGATGTCGTGATAACTGTTTGACAGTGAATGCACAATTTTTCCTCAAGTTTCCTTTTCATAAAATTCTAAGCATTCTCATTAGATTTGCATTAGGTTACTGTGAAGGCCAGTCTAAGGTTACTATACCATTTTTCTCTTTATACGCTGTGTCCAAAGAACCTCGATGTTTCAGATTCTGATTTGGATCTTTTTTTTCCTGAAAGTAAACAAGCCTCTCTGATATCAGAGAGGCTTGTTGAAGTCTGCTAATAAGTGGCTTGGAACATAAACGTCGAATTGGATACTCCAGGAAGACAACGATCCAAAACATCAAAGTCTTTTGTGCACAGCGTGGAAAGAGAAAAATGGTGTAGTGACCTTAGACTGGACTGCAAAGTTACCTTTTTTAAATTACAATAATTTATTTTGCCGACACAAGCGCCACGTTCTTGTGGGACTGACTGTATTTGTGAATTCCATTTAGTTTAAAAAAATAAGATGCTTACTTTTATCGTGAGTTGTTTCTGAATTTTCCGCAGTTGTAAAACATAAGAAGATCGCTAACATTGCCATTTGTATCTGAAACTTATCCAGTTATGAAACATAAGACGACCACTCACATTTTTATTGATTTATTTCAGAATTTCTAACAGTTCTAAAAAATAAGATGCTCATTCTCATTGGCATTTGTTTCTGAATTTCATGCTGCTCTAAAACATAAGACGCTCACTTTAATGATCATTTGTTTCTAAATTTCATCCAGTTATGAAATATAAGAAGATTACTCACATTATCGTTTTTTCTGGATTTCATGGGGTTCTAAAAGATAACACGGTCACTTAAATTTTCAGTTCTTTCTGAATTTCATGCTGTTCTAAAACATAAGACGCTCACTTTAATGGTCCTTTGTTTCTGAATTTCGTGCAGTTGTGAAACATAAGACGATAGTTGATAATGCATTCGTTTTTTAAATCCACAGTATCCACTTTTTTATCATTTGTATACATCTGAAGAAATATTTATGTAGTGCCATTTCTTCTCATTCCTAAATATAGAATACTTCCTCATTGATACATCGTACAACAGATACATGCATCTACATCGCATATGCTGAACTGAGGATGTACACGTAAGTTTTTATGTTTACATGACACGTGTGCATAATAATTGCTGACTTGAAACAAATACGGCAAGAAAAAATAGGATAGATTGTTAAGTATTTGATCTTCGATAAAAAACTCTTCGTCGTGGTAATCTGAATCGTCCCCCTCAACAGGTACCAGGTGTATACATATGAAACCGGTATTTTTTCAAGAAAAAAACACATTTATTTCAAGAGAATGATAACAAATATTTTATTCAAAGTATGCGCCC
>NC_046658.1:4145836-4177027 GCF_010883055.1 Belonocnema kinseyi
GCGTTCGACCAAGAGCATGTTCTCCGTAAGCTTCGAGAAGCATTCGATGAGATTCTATCGCCGATTTACCCAAATGGAAACAGAAAATTAATGCTCCCCGCACGTATTTCGACATTTTCAAGAGCGAAAAAAATCACGATGTCATATGAAACTTGGAATGTTTGGTATTGGATATTGTTGACAGATGACATTACGCCAATTAGCACAAATGGTAAGTTCCGACAGTGCCTACAAGTGTGCCTACTGGCCGCTAAATGGCAATACCGGTTTCATATGTATACACCTGGTACAAGATAATATTTGTATATGTGTAAATTGCATTTAATGTGCTAACACGGAAAAACGTGAAGTAGAATAGAATTATGAATGTTTTAGACTAGATGTTATTGAGCCAGTTGTTTTAAATGTCAAGTCTAATAACATGCCTTGACTCTTTTGATTAGACAAATCGACAGTCTTGTCTTAAATTAATAGACTACCCAAGTGTCTTGCTTTTGTTGGCTGGAATGATCTATAGTCTTGTCTTAACTGATTAAACTAAGAGTATGTCTTGACTCTGTTGATTAGACGAATATTTGGACTGGTCTATAGTCTTGTCCTAACTGGCTGGGGTATCTAAGTGTACGGTCTTTGTTGGTTGGACTGAACTATACTGGCTTAACTGTATTAAGTGGCTGGAATAATAACATGTTTTGCCTTTTTTCGTTGACCTGATCTATAGTCATGTCTTAATTGGCTGAACCAATAACATGTCTTGTTTTTTTAGTTGGACTTTTCTATAGTTTTGTATTAACTGGCTGAACTAAAAACATGTCTTGCCTTTTATATTTGGACTCATCCTCAGTCATGAATTAACTGTCTGCACTTATGACATGTGTTGCCTCTGTCGATAAAACAGATCTACAGTCTTGTCTTAACTCTCTAAACTACTAAAGTGTATTGCCTTTGTTGTTTAGTCTGATCTATAGTGTTGTCGTAACTATCCGGACTAATAACGTGTGTTGCCTCTGTTGATTGGAAAAATATGTGAACTAACCTATTGTTTTGTCTTAACTGTCTGGACTACCTAAGTGACTGGTCATCGTTGTTTGGACTGATCTTAACTGGCTTAATTAGCCTAACTGGCTGGGCTTATAAAATATCTTGCCTTTTTTAGCGCGACTGATCTGCAGGCTAGTCTTAAAGGGCTGCACTAATAACATGTATTGCCTCTGTTGATTATACAGATCTTTAAACTAATATATACTCTTTTCTTAAGTGGCTGGACTACCTAAGTGTTTTTTGCCTTTGTAGGCTGGTTTGATCTACAGTATCATCGTAACTAGCTGGAGTATTAACTTGTCTTTCCTTTGTTGGTTGGGCTGATCTATAGTTTTGTCTTAAGTGACTGGACTAATAACATGTCTTCTTGCTTATATTGATTGACCTGATCTAGAGTGTTATATTTACTGACTGGTTTTATAAGATGCCTTGCCTTTGTAGTTTGGTTTGGTCTATAGTGTTGTTGTCACTGGCTAGAGTATAAACTTGTCTTGCCTTTGTTGGTTGGACTGATCCATAGTTTTGTCTAAACTAACTGGACTAATGAAATGCCTTGTGTTTGTTGAGTAGACAGCTTTTTGGACTGATATAAAGTCTTGTCTTAACTAGCTGGAGTAATAACATGTCTTGCTTTGATTGATAGTACAAATTCATTTTCTTGTCTTAACTGGCTGGACTACCAAAGTGCTTTTCCTTTGTCGGCTAGTCTAATCTATAGTGCTGTATTAACTGGCAGGACTAATAACATGTTTTGCATTTGTTGGTTAGACTCATATATAGTCTTGTCTTAACTCGCTGCACTAATAACATGCCTTGCATCTGTTGATTAGACAGATCCATTTTCTTGTCTTAACTGGCTCGAATACCAATGTGTCTTGCCTTTGCTGGTTGGTCTGATTTATACTGTTCTCGTAACTGGCTGGACTAATAACATGCCTTGCCTTTGTTGGTTGGACGAGAAAATATGGGTATGGGCCCAGGAGAAGGAGGTGCTGCAGGAAGTACAGGAGAACTTGTTTCATTGGAAGTAGGGCTATGGGAGTAAAGCAGGATGGAGAAGTGTTAAAGGTGCTATACTGGAACGTATCAGGGGTAAGGAAAGTTGCCAAGAGGGTATAGGTGGAGAATACAGGAGAATTTAAGAGAATACAGGGATGGATTACAGAAAGAAGTTCATGAAGAACGAGAAGGGGCGTGCAAGGGAGGGCTGTAATGATAATAGGGGTAACATATAAGTTTGTGACTGTGTGCAATAAGGATAGGAGGGAAAAGATTAAAGAAAGGGTGGAAAATTTACTAGGAGAAAGAGATTCGGGTATAGTGCTACTAGGGAGGGGGGGCTTTAATGCGAGAATTGGTGTAAAGGGGGCCTGTACCGTGAAGGGGAGAGCTTTGAAAAAAAATAGTAGGATAAGATAATAAATCAAAAGGGGGAGATTCTAAGATACCGGCTGGAGGACAGTGACTTACGGGGGCGAATGGTATGCTAAAAGGGAACGAAGAGGGAGAATACATGTATGTGATCAAGATGAGAATCGGTGGTAGATTCTGAGATCATGAATATGCAAGGGTGGGAGGAGATAGAGAAATTTTCAGTAGAAGGGAGGGTGGAATCAGATCATCAGCCATTAAGTCTGTGGATAAAGTGTGAGGGGGTCTGGAAAAAGGCAGGTTGCGGAAGAAAGGTCGTTAAGGAAGAGGGTGTCATGGACGAGAGAGACAATAGAGAATTATTGGGAGCAGTCGGGCAACGTAAGCTTTGAGGGGGAGTCGGTGGACGAGATATGGGTGGATTTGAAAGAGAAAGTAAAAGGTTGTATACAAAAGAAGGTATTTAGGATGAAAGAGAAAGAAATAGTGAAGCCGTGGTAGGATAGGGAATGTAAAATGATGAAGAGAAAGGTGACAAGGAAGTACAGGAAGTGGAAGAAAGAAACTGCGAAAAGGGAGGAGTACACAGAAATGAGGAAGTACTTCAGGGTGATCTGTAAGAAGAAAAATCAGGAAAAGGAAGAAGAGCTGGAACAGGGGTTGAGAAGTGTTAAGACAGAAGGGGACGTGTGGAAGATAATTAATAGGTTTAGGAAACGCAGGTCGGGGACAAGCGAGCAGATAAGGAGCCACGAATAGAGGAAATTTTTTAGGGATTCATTTTAGGGGTCAGATGCACGGAAGAGAGATGAGGGAATTAGAATAACGACGAAAGCAGATGGAGAGGAGCTGAATAAAAAGGAGATGGAAAAGCAGATAAGACAGTTGAAAAAATTTAAGGCAGCAGGGCTGGGTAGGGTAGAGAACGAAGCGTGGCTGTTTAGCAGACGAGAGCTAAGGCAGAGGCTAAAGGGGGTAGTGAAAAAAGTATAGAGGGGAGGGATTCTCAAGAGGGTGGGGAAAGGGTTTGATTGTACCACTGTGTAAAAAAAGGGATAGGGAGAGGCAGGGAAATTACAGAGGAATTAGGCTAAGGAATACTGCATACAAAATATCCGCGATGGTGCTGACAGATATGCTACGCAAGGATGTTGAGGGGAAAAGAATATTGCCGGAAACGCAGGCTGGCTCCAGGGAAGCACAAAGTATTATTGATAATATTTACGTCTTGCAGCACATAGTGATATAAACCTAACTTAAAAGTTGCGAAAGTTTACGCGTTTTTTGTACCTCTAAGGGGCGCGGCCCCTTTCTTGGATAAAAGGAGGTTGTGGGGGAGGGGCGATGAAAGAGAGATAAATGAAGCGAGGCCGGATCGAAAGGAGACGAAAAATAGGTTGAAAGGAGGGGAGAGATTCTAGATGGATAGGGGGTTCAGGCAAGGGTTCCCGCTTAGACCAACGCTTTTTGCAAGGATATGATCATTCGTATATGCAGATGACATAGTGCTGCTAGCACTATACCTGGGCTTCCTGTTTCGAAGGAATGGGAAAGTGGATTGTAATATAAAAGAGAGGGTGAAAATGGCAAATGTGTTGATGAAGTAGGTGGAGGATTAAATTGTTTGATTCGCTAGTGATTATGATCGTATTTTACGGAGTGAAAGTGTGGGGGTAGCAGTTGAGTTAGGAGGTAAACAGGATACAGGAGAGGTATTTAAAGTGGACACTAGGGTTAGCAAGGAATACGCCGAACTATATTGTCTGGAAGAAGCCAGGAAGAGCGAGTTTAGGGATGATAATAGGGAGCCGAGCGTGTAAATATAAGGAGACATTTTTGGAAGAGGAGGGAAGTCAGTTGGTTAAGAGTGTTGGTGAGAGAAGGAGAAGAGACGCAAGGGTGCGAAGATGGAGGTGGAAAGGGAAAGGTACTTGAGAACCAAATTAATCTGCAGAATTGTTTAAAATAAAACCAAGATTCCTACGAACAAATTTTTACAACCACCATAAAATGTTTCTATTGAAATTTGAAAAAGATAACAATTTTTTATTATCAACGAACATGCAAAACTTTCTTTTTTTGGGAAAAAAGCAAGAAAAATGAGTCGGCAAACAAACAAATCCCCTAAACACAGACCCCTCATCAAGGAAAAACACAAAAAATAATTAAATAAAATTTAAAAAACGAGAAAATGAGAAATAACCAAGCAGGAAGAAACACCAACAAAACCACGATACTCTCTTCCTGATTTGTTTTTTTTGTCTTGATGAGTGTATTGTATTCAAAACGTTGGTGATTGAAGTTTTTTGAACCACCCAAATAAATACTGACCGCAGACCGACACCCGTAGTTAGTAGCGCAATGATTTTGAACTAGTCGAGTCTCAAGTCATTGCATTTAATTCTTGTCAGCAGGAAAGTTTCGGTAACAGACTTAGCTTGGGAGAGGTTACCTACAGTTCTTTTTCTCCTTCACCAAATGACCAAATAAATGCGACCGCTTCTAATAAAAATCTGGTTTTAGACGGAAGAAGATATTTAATAACGATGGGGTTTCTGTATTTAAATGTTCAAAAGGAATTTAAGTGTAAGTAATAAAATAAAATAATAAATACTGACCATGGTTTGAAAGCAGGAATGAAGTTGCACAAGAAATGGTGGCTTATTTGAAAGCGCTAGTACACGTTTCTCAACCATTGTACATTCCACATCGTCATCTTGTATTATGATATCCTTCTTAAGAATTTTGATAGCGTATAGTTCGTCAGTACCCTTTCTTTCGGCTAACAACACCTTGAATACACCAAAAAAATATTTGTAAATTTTGTTTAGTCCAATGAAATACATTTGATATTAATTAACATGAATGTATGCTCAGTCAACACTCTCATGTTATACAGCAGAATTGTCTATCGACAATGAAAGCAAAGCCTATTCTGACACTGCTCCGCATAACCGTTTAACAAAATCACATTGTATTTAAAATAATCAACATTTTAAGATATAACGCAGGTTTTGTTTCCCTCGACGGGTTTGACAGAATGGAGCCTTTTGGGGCGTAAACGGAAGCATACGCGCGAATAAATGAGATTTTCGTCATCAAGAATTAACGTTTTTATGTGCATGGCCTAATCTCCCTCTCTACCCCGCACCCCTCGCCTGTCACGGACGCGTCATAATAGACAAGACCGACTAGCCGAGATATGTAGAGTTGGAAAGGGGAAAGGGATTCACCGTCACGAAGATTCCGGGTCTTGAGACGTCACACAGGGAGTTTCCAAAAGTGAGAGTGGAAACGGGCATAGAGTAGAGATAGGAGATTCCCGACTGGAGAGTTCAGAGCGCTGTGACTTAATAATGTGGGGGGTTTCCTCAAAGCAAAATAAAATCAAACGCTTTTCAATATTTTTAATAATAGAAGTAATTTTTTTAATTAAATAATATCAAGAAGCAGCATTTAATATTTATTTATGAGTAAAATAAGTTTATAAAATGACATTTCTTAAAATAGAGGAAGGGTTAATAAAAAGAACAACAGTTTGTTCGAACCTATGAAAATAGATTTATTCAACTTTTAAAATAAAAAATTACATTTAAATAGACTTAGTAAAATTGTTTTATTTTTTTTTTAAATCTAAACCTATCTTAAAGTTAGGAACATATACTTAAGAACTAAAGATTATTATACAACTCATTACATTTTCATAGTCTGAGATACCGATAATTTTTAACCTGAAATTTTCAACTCCTTTTTTTACACAAACACACAAACACGCAAACACTTGCATGTTTAACTATATATTATAAACTAAGATGACTGTAGAAAAGAGAGAGGGACAAAAAGAGAAACAATGCGAGCAGATGAATGTCTTAAAAAAACATAGATATAAAATACACATACCGTAGTTATAAAAGATAGAATGTAGCGAGCTGTGACGAACAAAATTGCACGCAAGATGTAAGAAGGGTATTATTTAGCCCACGATCCTAATGCTCACATTAAAGCATGTCTGGACTGAAGAGCTTTTTAAATAAGACGCGTAATTAGCTGACACGAATAGCCGACTTGTGTTTACGAATTACGAGATCTTAAAGGTGAAGCTATTGATAAGCTTTTTTATTTGCGCGAATCATCAGAAGTGAAAAAAGAAGATAAAAACTATAACAAAGAGGAGTTTATAATTAAACAAGTAATTTAAACGAAAGGTAAAGGATCTGAGCAGTGTTATTTTGTCAAGTCAGCAGGTGATCCGGATAATTTTATCTCTTGGATTCCAGCATCAGATCTCACAGTCTTAAAATAAATGAAGATCAATTTCATATAATTTTACAGAGAAATAGCAGCATGAAGTATTTTCCAAGTAATACGACTACTCGTTTTACAACACAACTCCCTCACGAGATTCGTTTACACAGGCGTTGGGCGTTAGACCTTGCGGAAATTCAATTTCCCTGAACATTTCTACGTGTAAGACAAGATTCATCAAAACCAATAAAAACCCGTGTAGTTCTTTTCTCAAATGTCAATAAAGCAAAGAAGGAAGTAGGAGGAGAAGAAGAAAAAAACTCAAGATGATGATGAGGATAATGAAGAGCAGAGGGAGAGCCAAGAGCCTGAAATGTTTGGAAAGCCTTACTATAAAAGTTTTCACTGCCTTATGTGATAAACAGTGACATGGAACGTGATAAACTTGAAGATAATAAAGTATAATAATAGAAATTAATTAAGTATAATAATATTTTGGTCTATCAACACCATTCGAGTTTGGTACTCTCAATTTCTGGTACTTGTCTGTCTTTTTATCTGAATACCAGAATTTGTCTCTTAAACACTAAGTAGTATAGCTAGGCCGGTTCTGGGCCATCTACCTAGTTCCAGCAGCCACCGACATATGATGCCACCAGTCATTTCCCAGCAGTCGGTAACTGCTCGGTCGGTAAGGTAGATCCCTGTCACTGTTTTACTATGTATGTAGTTCAAGCTGGAGCGGGCAGGTGGCGCCACTGATTTACCATGTATTTTAAGCTGGAGCCGGCACATCTCTGCCACTGTTTTAACATGCATGTAGTACGAGCTGTAACCGGTAGATGGCGCTCGTGGGGGGCAATCTTGAAACAAGTAACTAGGAGAAGGGCTGGGGGTTTCTCGAAGCTTCTGGAAAGATTTTGAAACTTCTCGAAGTTTCTAGAAAGATTTCGAAGCTTCAAGAAACTTTGGCCTGACATAACCGTATATCCCAATTGACTTGGGAAGGGGGTGGGAGTTTCTCGAGGCTTCCAGAAACTTTAAACTCGTATATGTAATACTCGTATATATTGCTAACTGCTTATATTTTTCAATAAATTGCAAAAATAGACTGCAGACGTATATTTCTGTCTCGCACAAAACTTTCGCAGTATTGCGTATGCGTTGGAAAATAGTACTGAACTATAAACAGTTTGCCGATGAGAGCAAAGGGGGTTTTAGAAGCATCTAGAAACATCAACCTTATATAATAGAGAGAGAGAGAAAAAGAGTGAGATAAAATGCTTATTTATATAGTGCTAATGGAAAACGAGATCGCGCACAAAATTTGAAAATGCATCCCAACGATGTGTGTCTTCAGCGCTGGGAGAAGTTTACAACCCATCGTTGTCATAAAATTCAATCATTGAAGATTTTTAGAGGTACAGCAATGCAGAAAGCGCGCGAAAATTCAAATCTATTATCAATAACTTAAAGCCAATTACAGTACACAGAGCTGTGCATTTATACTGAATGCACATTAGACTCGTAAATGTTCAGTAGGCGTATATGATTTATATGGTTGCTCAATACAGTTTGGAGGTACACATGGCTGCTGAATGAATATATATGATACTTATGGATTTGCTGTAGCATTTGACAGTGCGTAGAGCTATGCAGGGTGAATATATGTTACCTATGGCTGTACAGGACACTTGTACGGCAGCGAGGCTAAGTGTTACTGTTATGATGAATTCTGAAATATGGTTTTGTTTCAAGCTAAGTGCAGGTGAAGCAGTCATTTACTGCTAGAGGGTAATGGTTCAAATCTGTGATAAGATGATCGTTCATATCTGCGCTAGGACGATAGTTCATATCTGTGCTATGAATTTAAATGTATACAAGATAAAAATTTTTAAAAGGAGAAAAATAATTTGCCCACGTGTTGTAAAGGTTAGTTAACCGGGTGACCCGTCGAAAAAATTTATTTGTGGCCTTTCTTGTCTGAAAGGCTGTATAAATTAGATTAAAGAAAAAAAAATTAGAAAACGAAAATATTTTTTTTCACATAAACAAGAAAGTATATCTACTGAAACGGTAAACAATTTTTGCCTTTGAAATGTTTATTTTTTCTTATGACAGAGTGAAAATCTGAACCGGTCATTGGGCTGGAGTAGGTGAGAAATTACCCAGCTAGAGTGTCGTTTTGCACAAAACTCTTTTGTTCACGCCTAAGCGACCGCCGCCCACTATCCCTGTAGCTACTCTGACCCTACTTGTAGCGCAAATTATCAAAAGGACTATATCAGGGGGCCTTATCTCCAGGGTTTACTCCACTTGTAATGGTGGTGGGTGGGGGCGGTGGTGGTAGTGATATAAATTTTACTACTATTTAAAGAAGTGTGAGTTTTACCTAATCTGAGTAACTAATACTTAGCTAACATAAAAATTAATCAATTTCGAGCTTTGACTACATTCAATGTCTGTTTATTCAAGAAAAAATACTTAATTCAATTTTAAAATATAGATTTTCAACCTAGCTCAACAAAATAATATCATAAAGTAGTTATACAGATTAAATATAATTAAATCAAAATTTACCATGTTTATTTTTACTAAAATATTATGTTCCTTTAACGTAATATGCGGAAAATCGCTTGACGCTCGGGACCCTGTTACGAATGACGGGAGTTAATGTAAAATCACAAAGCATCTACTACAAGTTCGTTGGGATCTGTATTAAGCATGATACAGCAGCAATCATCACTTGGTTGAGTGTAAGTCTTGAACATCAGTTCAGTAAATTTATTTAAACAGTTCCCATTCTATTTATTATGATCAGCATCATCATCAACAGCATCATTATCATCCTGTTCCGATTATTGTTGATCCTCCTCCTCTTTTTCATTGACCTCTCCATCCCCATCTTTCTCATTCATCTTATCCGGCTTCTCATCTTCCTTCTTTGTTTTCTTTGCCATAAAATCATCAAACTCATCATCATGATATTCCTTATTTTTTCTGAGAGAGTCACATTTCGGCTTCAAGACTTCCTACAGTTTGGTTACTAATGAACTGCTACTACCATTATCATTTTCTTAATTGCTGTTATTATTTTGAATCTTTTATTGAGACCCTGTTCCCCTGAGTGCAGTAAATTCATGACAATCACTCTCGTTATAATCAGTCAAGTTGATGGGAAGATTGTTTACTTTCTTTCATGAGTACATCCTATGCCTTTTCAAGGCATCACCTCGGAAATAGACCTATAGACAATCTTGACAAGTAGAAGACATCCTGATGCTGCACAGCGTGTGAATGACAATAAATCAATAAAAGTATAGTGCATATAACAGCGCACTTATCGATTTGACTATAGTGGAGTGTTGCGCCAAAGTCGAATTAACGTCGCACAAAGTTGACTCAAGCTGTGATGCTGTTTGTAGGTCACTTAGCCATACATGTAAAACCTGCCTTACGTAATTTCTCAGTAATAAAGAGGATTTCATTATTATAATTCTCGTTGCCTGCAGCCTGCAAGGTCAGGAGCAAACGAAGACGATAAATGAACACCACAGGATCATCTGAGAAGAAATGGGTTGTGGCTAGGCTCCTGCTCAATACCTCACATTGGGATGGAGAACCACCACATTTAGAGTGTTCTTTGCGTGGAAACAATTTTGCAATAATTCTCTTATAATTGGTATGATTACTAATACGAATAGGTTCAGGGGTACTGTCGTGCTTTTTGTGAGAGTATGGGTTGATAAGAATTTTTACATAGTTATTTAGATCGACCGAGCTTATATAAGACTCCTCTAATACTTGTCTAAATGATAATTCGAGAAGGCCAACAGTTTTCACGTACTTTTTATCTTCCACGTAGATGAATGATCATCAAAATCGACAAGTGTATCACCAATAATAAGAGTATTACCTACTCTTCGTACACCGTACATCATATCCGCATATTGTTTTCATTTTTGTCCAAGCATCCTCCGGAACTTTTTGGTAAGCCACTGATAATTATCAGCAGGTTCTGTTGCAGTATCTTCTTCAACCATTGTGACATCGAACTGCCCTAAAGCATCTTCTCTATCGTTATCAGCAGTCATAAACGATGTGTTCTCATCATCATCATCATTGTCTTCTCGTTTAAATTCTTCATGTAAAAATGGTTGGGCTTCATTGTTTATTTAAAGCAGTCGATGTTTCTAGAAGCTTCGAAAACCTCCCTTACTCTCTTAGGCAAACTGTGTATAGTTCGGTACTATTTTCCAGCGCATGCGCAATGCTGCGACGGTTTTGTGCGATACAGAATTTACGTCTGCACTCTATTTTGACAATATATTGCAAAGTATAAGCAGTTAGCAATATATACGGGTATTACATATATCGAAATCTAAGGCCAAAGTTTCTAGAACCTTTAAGAGACCCCCCACCCCTAGGTGCTTAGTGCAAGCTATAGGCAGTTAGCAATGTATACGAGTATTACATATATGGTACTATTTGGCCTAACTTTCTAGAAGCTTCGAGACCTTTCCAGAAGCTTCGAGATCTTTCCAGAATCTTCGAGATCTTTCTGGAAGCTTTGAGAAACTTCGAGATCTTTCCAGAATCTTCGTGACCTTTCTAAAAGCTTCGAGAAGCTTAGATATCTTTCCAGAAGCTTTAAGATCTTTCCAGAAGCTTCGAGTAGCTTCCAAAAGTTTCGAGATCTTTCCAGAAGGTTCGAGATCTATCTAGAAGCTTCTAGATATTTTCAAAACGTTGGAATTCTTTCTAGAAGCTTCGAGAAGCTTTAAAATCTTTCCAGAAGCTTCTGGAAACCCCCCGATCCCCTACCTTAGCCACTTGTTTCAAAGTTGCCTCTTCCCGCGAGCGCTATCTGCCGGGTAAGAACCTAAACTACATACATGGGAAACCAGTGGCATCATCTGCCGGTTACAACTCGAACTACATGCATGGTAAAACATTGGCAGGGATCTGCCGGCTCCAGCTTGAACTACATGGTAAACCAGTGGCGCCTCCTGCTGACTCTAGCTTGAACTACATACATGGTAAAACAGTGGCAGAGATCTATCTTACCGACCGATCAGTTACCGACTGCTGGGAGGATTGCGAAGTCTCGAAGATCAGTTTATCGCCAAAGAAAAAGCTTTTGTTGTTGTGGATAAAAATTTTACTACATGCTGGATATCAGCTCCGACACATCCTAGTCGAACACGATAATAAAACAATTGGCTCACGTGTTATTATCATGGGATTGAGTGGTTTGAGGGAGATGTTGCAGTAAATAATTTGCACTCAAACCTCAGAGAAGTCGCAAAAACAGTAGATCAGATATACACAGGTGGGCGGGAGAAAGCTAAAGCTTTGCAAAATATAATGATAAACAAATTGTCAATTTAGAGGAAAACGCTTTTAAAAAGTTACATATTACAAACGAGTACTGATTTCATATTGGTGTAAAATAGAGAGAAATCTTCACATGTGCTTTGAACAATGCTTTTAAACCGTAATAAGAGCTTATCTTCAATCAAAGAAATCGAAAAGATTACCAGTCAGTAAACCTTCACCACAGTCTTGGACATTGGAGGCATTTGTGGACAACAGTAAGAGAACGGAAGATGATATCAATGAGCCATCTACATTATTTATTTATTCATTCGAAAGAATTGCAAGAAGCCCAATTACAGTTGTATTCTACAAAGAGTATTTGATTTCCAGTTCGCCTAAGCCAAAACTAAATATTATGTTAATCTAAACTTATGAAAAATCAACTAGAATGTACGACCTAACACTAGCATAGAAATGGGAGAGATTCTGGTAAATCGAGATATTGGTGAATCTTCACTGAAACTAGATCTGAATTTATCTAAATAAAATATGTGAGATAGATAAGTAGAGCTTCGCAGGGATCTACCCGGTAAACGTAAGTGTACAATTTCAAGTAATTAAGGACAAGTTATATTTCTAATGAATAACTTGTGCCGATGTGACGTTTGATAAATCTCAACATCTTTAGGCCTTTAGCGGTACAATAATCAACATGCTGGAGGAATGAGAGTTTATCATCTACAAAAGTTTCTGGATCAACCTCGTTTGATTAAACTTATCGAAAGCGAGAGAAAAGTAAGTACAGATTACATCAATTCCTCGATAATAAAATTTTTACACCAAATTAAAAGTTTATCTGTTAAGATACTCTCAAAGATTTTTGCGATTGTGTTTCTTATATTTATCGGTCGATAATTCTTAACATCTGATTTATCATCTGCTTTGCAGATTGCAACGACATGACTCGATTTCCATTGAGAAGGATAGAAACCGGTAAATAAGGATTTAGTAAAAACATACCAAATTGGCCTAGATATTACGCAGCAGCCGTTTTTATAGAATAGAGGAAGGATTCCATCAGTACCAGGACCTTTATTGTAGCTTATTAGACTGAACCTCTCAAAAACTTCTGACAAGGCGATTATCGATAATGAGCAGCTCTCTTTTGGGCAAGCATATTAACTAATCTCGAGAAACATATGCAGGGTATTTATCCCAAAAAGGAAATTATTGACGTATAATCAGCATTTTTTAAATTTAGATAAAAGTATGAATCCGAGCTTGATACAGTTATTTGCTTTGGGAGAACAATATCTAGTGGAGGCTAGTTTATATCGCTGAGCAAGAGAGAATCGAGTGATTGTTGCACAATAGTTGCATACAATGATTTAGAAACTAAATTAAAATTCTTACCTGATGTTTTCTGCACTATATATTTTTTTGAAAAGGTTATAAAAACCGCATTTGTCAAAAAGCGCGTTTCCGCTCTCTCTTGTAGAAGGCAAGGCTCCGTTGCTGAAGAGGATACGTAATCCTAAATCGTCATTGGTTCAGCAGATGATCGAGATGTTAAACTCGCCAACGATGATTGTAACCGTAGGTTTAGTAGAATGAAGGGCAGATTCTATAGCCGTTCAATGGTTTAAATAAACTTCTGGATGTGGTAGTGGCGGGATATAAGCCTTTCCAAGCAAAATTAGTTCATTACATCGTTCAATTCGAGCTGATCAAGAAAGCTGTCAGAAGAACGTCTTGACAAGTACGATTGCTATTAGCGAGCATAGTTTACCCTACTGGCAGCTCTCGACAGAGCTTTTTTGTAGGATCAACAGTTTTTGCTAAGTAGTGTGTGGTCGAATTTCACACCAGGGATCTTCAGAATGATTGCCGTTTGAAAGCAGTTTGTACATTTGCTTATAGAAGATGTACATCCGGCTTCTGGATTAAAACCACTACATTGTGGATAAGTGTGTGACGCGCTGTGACAGTATTTAGTCATATGGCAAAATCTGAGATATTTCATGCATCTCAAAACGTTCACATGTTAAAGTACCGTACAGCTCCCCCTACCATCATAAATTCTCGTTTTTCTATTAGTGTGTTATAAGTGGTTGGATCAACTTCGAGAATGACTATATAGAAATTCTTATTATTTCTATTAACTTCTTTAAAGAATATTTTCATCCGCAAGTCTAGTCGATAAAAAATTTAATTTTCAGTTGCAGATTTTGGGGATTAGCTCGTCGATTTCTTTAAATTAATTGGCATGTATGCCCAAAATTTTCACTTTGGGGTAGATCTTCCGCGGCTCCTTGATAGTGTATTTGTCACCTAGCTAAGTTTTAACAGCCGAAAGTTCACTAGGAAAGATTTTATTTTTGACGGCCTTCGTCGTTTCCTGACATGTTTGTGTCTCGTTTTTAGGCTTCATGAAAAAGACTGCGTCTCGATATGAAGGGGCAGCCTCACTTGAGTTACACCATCTTGCTTCCTTTTTTCCTCAAACTCTACGGCTTTCATTTTCATAATTTTTAATTCATTTCTCAGTGAATCAATCAAAATATCTTTGTCGCTTATGATTACCTCTTGTCTTTTTAAAAGTTCACGCAAGTAAGATATTTCTGTTCCATCTTTCGTAGACTCAGGCATTGAAAATGAGGCCTTAAGAACTTCGCAGCACTTACATCTACCTCCATTAAGGCACACCAGACTTTTTATGCGGGCAGCAGAACTTCTTTGTTACGGAGCACCAGCAGCCGTCTGAATCAGGATCCGAACCGTCGTCCATCTGTCTATGTGAAGTATATAAGTTATTACCAAATTTACCAGTGTCAATCAATCCGGAAAAGAAGAATGAACAGTTTGCAGATTCTTCAAGCAATTCGGACTATACCAGCGTGTACGAGTTTTCATTCATAAGTACAACGAAAGCGTGCCTCTGTTCGTCATGGATGTCTCATTCTTTTTAATGTTCCCCCTTAACCCCTATTGATTCGTTGCCTTTACGTAATTTTGTAACAATGGCACGGCCAAAATTGAATAGCTTCCATTTTGTCGTTTATCGTTTGAACTCTGAACGCATTTTACCTGGAATTTAGTAAATATAACCACTTAAAATACCCACGTTTACTATATTCCTTGCACATGTGACAAGGTGAAATCGTACAATTGACTAAATTCCAGGAAAAATGAGTTTAGCATTTAAATGATGCACGATATAATGGCAACTTTAGACATTCACTTTTCTCTGTCGAGAAATATAGCCGCTATAATAACATAAAGTTAACCGAAAGACAGTTTTTTTCTTTTCTCCGAATCTGAATCCACTCTCTGTGAATAAAGTTCTTTTCTCTCAGTTCTCTTAAGAAAGAACCTTGAAATTTGGACGCGCTAAAGTGTCATTTTATCTGCCAGACGATTTACAGCCAAAGTTAGTCGAAGAGTAAATATTTTTTTTTAATATTCCACCTTTGAAATTTTTTAAAAAAAGTCTTAAGATTTATTTGGAGACATTCAAAGTCGATAAACAACCTATCTAAAAATCTTCACAAATTATATAAAGACACAGTAAATTTATAATCACAGATCATTCCACCCATACCATCTTTCCTGAAATTAAATGGAGCAAGAGTGTAATGAAATTACCAAAACTTTTGGCCTATGACTTTTATCGGATTTTAAACTTTCTGCAACAAGCCTTCTCTACATTTTTTTAGAATTTCAAAGTGCAAGCCCAGTTATTTAATTAGATTAATAAATAATTAAAATAGAAAGATGTTAAAAAATCGATGTTGGGTTTTCCTCATCAGAACATAGTCAGCCGTATGCGAAATTCAATTCATTATTAAGAGATTAGTTTTAAATAAATAATGAGTTTCATTTCTTCCTTCATTATTAAATGTGTGAATAGATAATTGATTATAATAAAAGTAACCATTTTTGCGAATAGTAGAATAAGACTTTCGTCTTGCTCCATTTTTCACAGACAAATAAAGAAAAAGAGAACCATTGAAAAAGAAGTATTTATGTCAATGCCGTATCAAAAATGTATAGAACATGGTTTCTAGACAGGAAAATTAATTATGACTTAAAGAACAAGAAAAAAAGCATTAACTTGAAACATTAAAAAAGGTAAACTATAAACAATTGTAAATTTCCTATTGTAATGAAAACGTTAAACATAAATAAAGAAATTGATTAAAGAACTATTTATAAATTCATGTACGATTATGAAAAGAAATGATTGGAACAGTCGAATCAAATAATATTGAAGATGAGTAAGTAAGAAGAAAGCTTCATAAAATTGAAGAGGCTTTTTTACGTAAAACTGCATTATTAACAATTTCAAAATCTTTTAAGTGTTTGGGACAACGAAGAACATATGAAACTGTTCAGTCATATGTTCGTCGTTGTCCCAAAACACTTAAAAGATTTTGAAACGATTAATAATGTAGTTTCACATGAAAAAAGCCTCTTCGATTTTATGAACCTTTCTTCTTACTTACTCATCTTTAATATTTGTTTAGAGTCTAACTTTTTTCAACTCATAACAACGTACAAATTATTTTAAACATGACACTGGATTTTGACATGTATAAACTCCAAAATTGGAATGATTGTTGTTTCTCGCACAAATTATTTTAAACTAAGATACTATGAAAAAGGCACGCAGTGATGCCTAAACGTTGTCGAAGTTCTGTTTGTCTAAAAATAAACTAAGTTACAATAATAGCTCCAATTTGTTTTATTTATCTGTGACCATAAGACAGAAAGAACCATTTTTCTACAATTTATTGTATACATTGTCGGTCGAAGATTGTTTTTATTTGGTGATCCAAATCTTTACATCATATAGTATACTATATTAGTATATATTAGTATATTATATTCATAGATTAATAAAAACATAATTTAAGTAATGAACCTACCAAAAAAAAAAACGGTTATGGGTCGTTCAAATAAACATCACGCTTTTTACTGACAAAAGTTAGTTCGCCCCCACTTTGTCACTTTTCTTTGTAGTAAATGTACATATAAATTTAATATGGGCATCACAGTACAACTGGCTTGCCTCCTAGATTTGTGACGTAGCACTTAAACGATTCCAAACTAAGAATTACATTCCTTTCTTCTTGCCCGAGTAAAACTTCTTTGACTTGAGTTCGACTTGGTTACGTCTTAAGTTCGTCTGCAAGACATCGATGTCTGGCTGCGCCTCAAAAATGATTCGAGCCATAGGCCTTAGTCTATTTAATAAAAAATAGTTGTCTAAACTAGGTACGTAAAAATACTATACGAAGCACGCGACGTTAAACCCATAAGTTAAAGAATACTTTCTTAAATATGGCATGCAACTAAAATCAGTTTAATTCTACATAATTAACGAGAATCCTGGAAAAAGGGGATCCAATCAGTGCTAACAGTAGTACGTCATCCGCCAATTCAAGAATCTCTTAATGTATAGTGAGTCTAAGACATAATTTTCGGGGGTTGTGATTTCACTAAGTGAAAATATGCCTGAATAATGAATTCCATGATGATACCACAGATTTCATTCCTCTGTAGATTGATCTGAAATAAACCGAAGAGAGCTTTGGAAAGTTGTTAAAATCTACCGGATAGACCGACGATACTCCTTATAGTAGGATATTACCGTTGTTATGCAAAGGATTGCCTTGACTTTTGTTATCCTTTAAAATTGTCTAAAGAGATAACGTATGGGAATCAAATTATTAGCAAATACTTTTTTTAACGAAATTCTGAATTAGTGCACTTATGGTAATTTTTCTGCGTTTTAATCCATTTTTCTGTACAATCCTCACTTGACCCATGTATTTTTAAACTCGAAGGACCGGATAATGACAGTTATAAAAACGCACGCGCTCTCTCTCTCTCTCTCTCTCTGTAAACATATAATAAACGTTATACCCTGAAAATTTGCAGAAGCGACCATTCATAGTGATTAAAATGTATGTTAAAATACAGTTGTAAGAAATAATGCATTTATAGATCTAGAGTCAAGAGCGAAAAAAATAGTGTCTTTACGCATCTATGCATGAATTTATGTATTACACACGGTCAAGCACCTTTTTGCATCACAACACACAGCGAACCCACACAATTGTTGATGAGGATGACACGCTTTCCACACCCGGAGAAAGGACCGATATACAAGATTCCAACCGAAGCCTAGTGAACAATATCAGCGAAGGGAACCCAAACTTATATACACCTAATTAAGGGCTCAATGTACAAATAACAAATAAGGAAGTGCGCTCTCAAATAGAAAAAGAACTCGATAGTGGGATAATCCAGGTGTCCAAAACCCCTCACAGCTCATCCATAATGTTACTTCCAAAAAAACTAAATGCACCAGGGAAGCGAAAATTGAGAGTCGTTGCAGACTTCCGGGCTCTGAACGAAAAAGGAATAGGAGATGCTCATCCTCTGCCTAATATCACATATATTTTAGACTACCTGGAATAAGCACAATACTTCTTCGTTTTCGACTTGGCAAGTGTATTCTACCAGATTGATACACACTCTCAAGATTCCCCAGCTACCTCTTAACGCTTGATGGATAATGTATTAACCGCAATGCACGGAACGCAAGCATTTATCTATCTCGACGAAATAGCAGTGCATTCAGTATCATTGCAGGATCATGAAGTCCAGGTTTTACGACTATTTGAGCGTTTGCGCGCAGCTAATTTAAAACTTCAGCTGGATAAGTGCGAATTTCTTGGTACAGAGGTGGCTTATCTGGGTCACATTATGGGACGCGACGGTGTTAGACCAAATCCATCAAAAATCGAAGCTATTAGGAATTTTCCAACGCCCACGACCGTGCAGAATATCCTAGAATTCCTAGGACCCTCAGGATACTACAGAAGATTAATAAAAGATCACGGTAAATCAGGAAAAACTTTGACGGATCTACTGAAAAAGGACAACAAGTTTATATGGGGTAAAGAACAAGAACGGTACTTACACAAGAACATGATAAGATGAACATGTCCATAGCGTGTTAGCGAGCCCCGAAGATAACAACAAACCAACGAAATCCCCCTTCATTCCAATAGAAAAAGAAGAAAAAACTGAGAGCGTCACCTGAGTATTAGTACCCACCTGGAAAATCAAGAAACCCGGTATCTTATCAAAAACGCTTGACTCGGCTAAGAAGGCGGGTAAAAAAACGGATCCTGTCGAAGTAAAAAAAAACCCAGAAGACACCAATCTCCATTCCTTAGCATCCCATGCGGACTGAAATGGCTAAAAGAAGTACTCAGATAATAAGCAAGCCTCCTATCGAAAAGGAAACCGCCTCGGAACCAACTAAGTCCAGTTCAAATCAACTCATGATACCTTCCCAAAGACATAAACTGATAGCTACAACAGCCCTGGATGATCCAGATAGATCATATGTCCCGCCGGCTGGAGTAAAGATACCTAATTGTGAAGATAGTGGAATAGCAAAACGGCTCACTAGACGGAGAAATAGGGTTAAAGCCCAAAAGTTAACCAAACAAGACACGGACTCTACATCCTCAGATGACCCTTTTTCTGGAGATGATAGTGAAGAAGTATCAGATCCACCAGTTTATCGAAAAACTTACAATGTGCTTCCAGATGTAACTCACATAATAATTCCGAAGAGAAATCACCCTCCTAAGAGTGCCTCACCTGACGTTTCACCTCCATGGCCATGGCCCAAGACAAACGGAGAGCCCTACGTGGACGTATACATTGATGAAGCCTGTACTTGTAATGGAAGAGAGAATTCTAAGGCGGCAAAAGGAGTCTGGTTCGGACAGGAGCATCCTATGAACATATCTAGACCCGCTAGTGGTCGACAAACCAACAATGCCGCCGAAATGGAAGCAGCCATAGAAGCAGCCCGCTAAGCTCATGAAAGCACTCCAGCCATAGGCGGTGGTGTGGAATCATGTATCCAGTCACTAAGGGAACGAGAAAAATGAAGAAGCCGATCGACTAGCTCGAAAAGGAATTGATAAAGAGTCACCCATCCTACTTCCCGACGTACCTCAAGTAACAGAGGAGGAACCTGAATTCACAACATCTAAACCTACAATAATAGCTGTACCAACCTGAATTCTCGATAGCGAAAGCAGCGAAGAGGAAGGTGTCTGAGAACAAAGGGATCTTAACCTACCACAAGACCAAGTAGCACTCGACAGGGGCTATCTGAAGGAGGAATTACAGAAGCCCTTTTCTCATTTCGACAGATCTATATCTAGTCCTAAAATCAATTTATCGACAACTGACGCAGAATCGATGCTCTGGGACCAAGAGGGATTAGAACGGACACATGTCTCATAAGAAGAGAAAGATCAGCACTTACTCTAAGCACTACACTCTTTTGACCCATGCGGAGCATTCGATGACGACAAATTTGCAGAAAAAGTACCAAGATTTACCTATGCTCAAGCCAATGAGACACCCAGCAACCATGTCCGCTCCGTTTATAAACAAAGGAACGAAAGAGATGTCGGCCATCGATGCTGAAGTCCCAGAAAAGGGAATAGACTTCCAACCCCGACGCTTACAAGTCTCGGAAACAGCTGTCATAACTTTCAATGAAGCAGTAGGACCCCCGATAAACTATGGGATAAATATAGAAATCCCCTACATCGATTACCCAGAGCTCCCATTAAACTGTGAGACCAATGATGAATCCGCTGTGAGAAAATCTAAAGTCCCTAAGATTCTTCATCAATGGACTGAACCGTTGACATAGAAACACGATCATTATGCGCATTTTATATCGGAGGATTGCGAACTTGCGAGTCGAATTGCCAAACTTCTCATCGCTACAAAACGACTTGATCCACAAGATATTTGGAAATGCTGACCTGAGAAAGGACAAGTCCTAGCCACCCACCATGTTTCAGACGAAACTTACTCTATTGTGATAAAGAAAAGTCACGATGAAGAACGCGATTGGGATTATGTGTCAGATGGCTTACAAAACCTTCTCAAGGCTTTAAAACGAGATAAGCAAACTACATGTTGCATGGCAAATTCAGGAGATTTGCTGGGATCGCTACCTCAAAATAAAATGTCAGAGGAACTGTTCAAAGTAATATCGAATGACCAGGAGATCACTAGAACTCTGTGTCACGGAAGCATAAAAGTCCCTCCCCAAGAACTGGGACCAAAAATTATCCCTGAATACTACAGAAGCCTAATAGGGGGCCATAAAGGAATAACAAAGATCTACAGGAGGATTAAAGCAAGGCATACCTAGCCTGCGCTCCATAACGACGTGACTGAATACATGAGAAGGTGCAGAAGTTGTCTCGGCCAAAAGCTAGTGCGTGCGAAAACCCGCACGCCAATGGTGATAACAGATACCCCCCGATGAATCTTTTGATAAAGTATCAGTGGACACGGTCAGAAAACTACAAACTACACCAAGTGCCAATCCCCACATTCTTACTATGCAGGAGAACTTTAGTAAATATTGCGTTGCGATACCTATATCTAATCTAAAGGTAACTACTATTGCTCATGCGGTAGTTACAAATCTGTTCTCTCAATACGGGGCACCAAGATGCATCCTGATTGATCGAGGAGGAAGTTTCACTAGTGAAGTAATGAAAAAACTGGAAAGAATCTTTAAAGTAAAACAACTGACGACCTTAGGATACCGACCTCAAACAAACGGTTCCCTGGAGCGAAGCCATGTAGTACTAACTGACTATATTAAACACTACGCCATCAGCTACGATGATTGGGATCAATTACTCCCCTTTGCAATGTTCGCCCACAACGCATCAGTCCATGAAGCTACCAACTTCGCTCCCTATTAATTAGTATTTAAACGAGTAGCTAAGTCTCCCAGCCCTTTCCCGCAAGGTGAAGAAATTGAGAACTACAGCATCTATTTGCAGGATCTAATTACACGAGTCACCGAGGTTCAGAAAATCGCCGTTAAAAATCTCATTAAGTCTAAGCTCCGATCTAAGGAAATATACGATAATAGGGCGCGTCTATTAAACGCTAAAATAAGAGATCAAGTTTACGTAATTAGAGACGTTACAAAAGTTAAAGTCGATAGCCGCGCGCATGGACCGAATGCCATCGTGGGGTTCACCCTTAACAATAACGTGGCCTTGGAAACCGAAAATGAAAAGCGCTTCTCTAAGCATGCAGACAAACTTCTGGTAACATACTGTTAAAGAAAATTATCACTGCCATGTGTAGAGGAGAGCCAAGGTTGGACGTGTGCCCCATGCAAAAAAATGATATACCAAATAACAAAATTAGGCAGTAAATCCTAATTGCAGGGACATCCGCTCAATTTCCCCGAAAAAATTATTTTCACTCCTGATATAATTTCTTTTAAGGTATTCAGTGAGGACCATGAAGTACTTCGGATCCTGGTTATCACTTTTCCCTTTCCCCTCTGCCCAACAGTATTCTTCCTAGATGTAATTAAATTACATCAAGTCTTGGAAGCATCTCAATCGAGATACAAGAATCTGCCCAGCTACTGCAAATCCTTGAAGGAGTATGACTGCACCTGGGCCATTCGAAACTACCACCTTGAAAACAAATTCAACATTGCCGATAGATCCAAGGCTAGATAGATCGACGAGTTGAATCACATGGCTGCCAACCTATCTCACCTAATGCGAAAACAAACACATGTGGTTAGGGCCACAAATAAATGTTGAAGATTTCGTTGCCCTCGTTAAGGTCAGCACACTCTGTAAAAATGGTTCAATAAGAATAGCAATGGATATACCTATGTTAGACAGAACTGATTATTCGATCTATGAAATGAATTTACTGCCACTAATCCAATTAGTTCTGAAAAACGGAACAGGAAGAGCCCATATCCACACTAAATAATATACACTAAAAGTATATATATGCAGTTTCAACTTACCAACTCTAGAAGTCTCCAAGCACCCATCTTGTGAAAGTCAGCTGTTGACCCAATCATCAATGGAAGCATTAAGGGCTTGCAACGTAAAAATAACGTACGAAGTCTCACCTGTTTGGATCTACTTAGCCACCAGAAGAAGTTGGCTACTCTATCGTCACAGAGGTGATGTCCCAGGTAATTAGCCCTAACGAATCAGGATTAGATCTAGCATTGAGGGGAGTGGGATTTCTGCACTTGGCACCAGGATACATACTGAAAACGGAGAAGAAACCCTTAATGGACTCAACGCTAAAAGGGGGTCCACTGAAATGATTTACGAACCAGTGATCCAATTAAATTTGAGCGAAATATCGACTTTGATTGTCCAAAACGAAGATCTAAAGAATCTAAGAAAGGTGAGCCATCTAGCGTCAAAAGTAACAGACACTGAATAAGCAGGGTTTAATGAGAATGAAGAAACTCTAGATGAGCTAGATGGCCAACTCTACGAAAGAAGTCTGCAAAACGAACTGCGGGGTAAACAAAACAAAGTAATCCATGGTGCCTGTATCGGACTAGCGATCCTTTTATTGGCATTTATAATTTATCTAGGCCACGCCCGAGCCTTTATGACTTTTTCCAAGTGGAGCTGTTGCTCCCTGACGGAATCAGAAAAGAACAAAAGAATTTTACAAAAAATTGACACGAACATCGATATGAACGTCATGGAACCACAAGAAAACTACACTAAACCATCATCTTCCACCCCAACATCTATACAAATAAAAGATGGTACCGAAGTTATAATCCTCCCTGCTTCTCCTAGGAATCTAAATGTAAAATTAGATACTACTCAGAATATGCCCACTATTTTGGCAAGTTCAACGCACGAAGGAGACTCATTTCAGGCTGCATAGGCTCCCAGTTGGCTATAATCACGTCATTCCTCAAGGAGTTGAGGGAATGCTCCTGCATACAAATTAAAAACAAACCAATGTCCTCAGGAGCGTAGCCAAAACGAGCAGGCACCATCGGCAAGGAGCTGAAGTTACTGAGAAACCAATCGAATAAGGGTATTCATTATTATAATTTAAATCAAAAATACAACCACATCACCCTAACATAAATAACCTACTAAAAAAAGTGCTCGTCCCCAGGCCTATCCTGACCGCGGCGGCAACGTATGGGTGGTTAATTCCAGAATAAGCGGAACTCGGATGGACGAAGCCACTCTGAAAGTTAATACTAACGTAATAAAAATAAATCTACAAAGTAGGTGAGAATGAAGGGCACTAAACCGGCGCCCAATATCCGCGAACGTTGAAACGTTCGATTTCCAAAAAATAAATATATTTCTGATACCATACAGTATGCTCAAAGAAGGGCCGGGGCGACGATGGGTAGGAGGAATGGTCCCGGATCTATGGACGCAAAACATCATTCCGTAATGAGGCCACCACCTGTGGAACAACGGGCAATGGTGGATAGAAAAAAAATAAGACAAAAATTCAAATACAAGAATGTTGGCGGTAAATTTTTTAGAAACTACAGAGCAACAAAGTTCCGTGTAGGTGTGACGTCGCGCGTTGTGTGAGCGCCTTTAAATTGGAAAGTGGTAAGCCTAAAAACTTCAGAACTTCCTTGCATCTTTTCATAAATTATTCTTATTCTGTGCAAGTTAAATTTGTGAGCAGCGGTTGATGCAGACATTCTGATATTGTTGAAAAAATGAACATTCCAGTAGTTGTGCTTTTTCAACAACCCCCAAAAGCCAAACCTAGTACTTTTCACGAAACAGTTCAGAAATTACTCCACGTGAAACAGCTTATCATTTTTTTAAATTAAAAATAGTAACGAAATTTAACTTAAGAAAACTTCAGTTTATGTTGGCAACCCCATAATAATATTAAGCAGCTCCCAAAATTTACCCCTAGTGCTTTTCAAGAAACAGTTCCCCTACTACCTTTCACGAAACAGTTCGGTTATTATTAAATGTAAAGCAGCCAATAAATTGTTAAATTCAACATAATCACAAAATTCACCATTAGAAAACTCCAGTTTATATTCTCGACCCTTTATAATATAAAGCACACTCTAAAATCCACCCCTAGTTCTTTTCTCGACACAGTTCTGAAGTTAATCTTTGTAAAATAGCCAATAAATGTTTAAATTGAAAAAAGTCACAAAAGTCACCTATAGAAAACTCCAGTTTCTGTTCGCAACACTTAACAATACTAAGCAGACTCTAAAATCCGCCCCTAGTAACTTTCACGAAACAGTTCAGAAGTTATTCCATGTAAAGAAGCCAATAAATTGTTAAATTCAACATAATCGCAAAATTCAACTTAAGTATACTCCAGTTTATGAAAGCAACCCTTAATAATATGAAGCAGAATCTAAACTCCACCCCTAGTACTTTTCACGAAATAGTTCTGAAGTTACTCCATGTAAAATAGCCAATGCGTGTTAAAATTGAAAATAGTCAAAAAATTCATTCTTAGAAAACGATAGTTTATGTTCGCGCCCCTTCAACGTATTAGGCAAGTCCCAAAAACCGCCCCTGGTACTTTTCACGAAACAGTTCAGAAGTTACTTCACGTAAAGCTGCAAATAAATTGTTAAATTCAAAATAATCACAGAACTCTCCTTCAGAAAACGCCGCTTCATGTTCGGAACCCTTAATAATATCAAGCTGACAATAAAATCCACCCCTAGTATTTTTCACGAAGCACTTCAGAAGTTACTTTATGTAAAGCAGACAATAAATTGGTAAATTCAACATAATCACAAACTTCACCTTTAGAAAACTCCAGTATATGTTCGCAACCCATAATAATATTAGGCAGGCACAAAAATCCACCCCTAGTACTTTTCATGAAACAGTTCAGAAGTTACTCCATGTAAAGCAGCCAATAAATGGTTAAATTCAATATAATGACAAAATAAAACTTTAGGGCACTCCAGTTTATGTTCGGAACCCTTAACAATATCAAGCAGACCCTAAAATCCAACCCTAGTACATTTCACGAAACTGTTCCGAAGTTACTCCATGTAAAGCAGACAATAAATTGTTAAATTCAAAATATTCACAAAACTCTGCTTTGGAAAACGCCAGTTTTTGTTCGCAACCCTTATTAATATTAGAAAGACCCTAAAATCCACCCCTAGTACCTTTCACGAAACAATTTTGAAGTTCCTCCATGTAAAGCAGCCAATAAATTGTTAAATTCAATATAATCACAAAATAAAACTTTAGGGCACTCCAGTTTATATTCGGAACCCTTAACAATATCAAGCAGACCCTAAAATCCACCCCTAGTACATGTCACGAAACAGTTCAGAAGTTGCTCCATATAAAATAGCCAACAAAATGTTTAAATAAAAAATAGTCACAAAGTTCACCTTTAGGAAACTCCAGTTTATTCTAGTAACTCTGTGTAATATGAAGCAGACCCTAAAATTCACCACTAGTACTTTTCACGAAACAGTTCTGAATTTACTCCACGTAAAATAGCCAATAAATGTTTAAATTAAAAATAGTCACAAAATTCACATTTAGAAAACGAGAGTTTATGTTCGCGCCCCTTCAGAACATTATTCAGAACCGAAAATCCACCACTAGTACTTTTCATTAAACAATTCTGAAGTTTGTCCATGTAAAAAAGCAAATAAATGTTTTAATTAAAAACAGTCGCAAAATGCACATTTAGAAAAATACAGTTCATGTTCGAGGCCCTTCACAATATTAAATAGTTCCTAAAATCTTCACCTAGTACTTGTCACGAAACTCTTTCGAAGTTACTCCATGTAAAGCAGACAATAAATGGTTAAATTCAAAATATTCAAAAAACTCTGCTTCATAAAACTCCAGTTTATGTTTGCAACCCTTAATAATATTAGACAGACCCAAAAATCCACCCCCAGTAACTTTTACGAAACATTTCAGATGTTATTCCATGTAAAGCAGACAATAAACTGTTAAATTCAACGTAATCACAAAATTTACCCTTAGAAAACTCCATTTTATGTTCGCAATCCTTAGTAATATGAAGCAGACTCTAAAATCCGCCCCTAATACTTTCACGAAACCTTGCTGAAGTTACTCCATGTAAAATAGCTAATGTATTTTTAAATTTAAAATAGTCACAAAATTCGCCTTTAGAAAACGACAGTTTATGTTCGCGCCCCTTCAGAATATTAAGGAGACTCTGAAATCCACCCCTAGAACTTTTCACGAAACAGTTCTGATGCCACTCCATGTAAAGCAGCCAATAAATTGTTAAGTGAAACATAATCACAAAATTCACCCTTAGAAAACTCCGGTTCATGTGCGCATCCCTTATTAAAATAAAGCAGATCCTCCAATCCACCCCTAGTACTTTTCACGAAACATTTTTGAAGTTACTCCATGTAAAAAAGCAAATGAATGTTTTAATTGAAAATAGTTCGCAAAACTCATCTTTAAAAAAATACAGTTTATGTGTGCGACCTTTCAGAATATTAATCAGACACTAAAATCTACCCCTAGTACTTGTCACAAAACAGTTCAGAAGTTACTCCATGTGAAATAGCCAGTAAATGATTAAATTGAAAATAGTCACAAGGTTCACCCTTAGGAAACGCCAGTTTATGTTCGCAACCCTTGAGAATATTAGACAGACCTAAAATTCACCCTTAGTACTTTTCACAAAACAGTTCAAAAGTTACTCCATGTAAAGCAGCCAGTAAATGGTTAAATTCAAAATAGTCACAAAATTCACCTTCAGAAGACTCCAGTCTATGTTCCCAACCTTATAATTATATTAGGCAGCCCCAAAAACGACCCTTAGTACTTTACGGAACAGTTGCGAAGATTCTTCATGTGAAAGAGGCAATAAATTTTTCAATTGAAAATAGTCCCTAAAGTCACGTTCAAAAAACTTCAGTTTATGTTCGCAATCCCTTAATAATATTATGCAGACCCTTAAATCCATCGGCGTTAATTTTTTAACACATAAAATTCAGTATTCGAATTCTTTAAATTTTAAATCAATCTCTTATAAATACTTTATTGTGCTATGTGTGTCACAAACGAAAATTGCATGCAAGCGCATATATTCAATTCAATACGATTTAATACAAATGGAAACAATTGACACAAACAGCAAGATATTAAACCGATTCAACTTTTGATTACACATCAATCGTTGAAAATCATTTTCTATTGATTATTTCGTAAAGGCAATGCAAATCTGAACATTTAAAAATGAAACCTAAACAATTGTTTACAAAGCAAAACAAAAAAGCGAAAAATGGGAGCGAATAAAGGTAATTGTTATCGAATTGAATATATTCAAAAATTTGGAACATATATATACATATATATTCAAAATTTTACAAAACCTCGCTTGTAATCATTACTCAAAGTATTCTAAATTTAAAGACTAATGATAAATTGCAGATTTGATGCAAAATTGAATGGAATAGATTGATTCTTAAATAGATGCATATTGCAGTGAATACACGTGCGCAAATCGCGCGTTCACATGTATTGCATTTTTATGAAAAAATATGGAAATTTAAAAATCCATTATCCAGCTAGTTTTTTTTTAAACATTATGTTATAAATGTTTTTGAAACAACAATAGGACAATGTGAATTTGTTAAAAACGAATATTTTCAGATTTAAATTTTCGAAATTAAAAACTCAAAACTTTTGAATTAGGATGATTCAAAATTCAAAGCGATTAAGATGTGACAATTTAATATTGAAATTAAATTATTGAATCCTTCAATGTCAAAGCATCTGATTAGTCCAGAATTTGAAATTGTTTATACATAATAAAATTAAAATTTAATATCAAAGGTGAATAGGAACATTTTTCTGAAAAAAAATGAATTAAAAATCTTGCCTTATACTTCCGAAAAATTTAAATTAATCAATTTAAATTACAAAACTAAAACCTATGAAAGGAAAACATTAGAAATTAAGCGTTTAATATGTAAATTGAGAATTCTAAAAACAAAAATTGTAACCATTTATTATTACTTAATCTTGAAACTTAAATTAATTATTCTCCAAACGGAAGTTATGTGGTCATTGAAATCTCTAACTAAACATCCTACAAATCTTAAGATATTACATTAAAAATTAAAATAAATAATTGGTTTAATATGATTGAACCTCTCAAAATCATACAGTTCTAAGCTTTTCAGTTCGAAATTGTGTTAAATTAAAATCCGAAATTTCAAAATTAAATCAAATCATGCGCGAAGTAACTGCACCAACTGCTCATTAAGCAGAAACAAACACCCAGACCCATTGCAACACCCCCCTCCCCCTTTGGCCTGCACCAAGGTGGAGGTCAGATAAAATGCAAATGCAGCAAAAGCGATATGCCTAATATATATAATATACATAAAATTATATATATATATATTTTTATTCCACTAGAATCAAACTGAAGAGCCTATGACAAAGCAACCGAACGCGTCCTCGTGGCGTTGATAGAGGGTCCCTGTGCTAAGGGTTTCTGCTGAATATGGCTACAAAAATGAACAGGCAGTCGCGGACAATTTTTCAGGGGTGTTCCCGAGGGAATTAACCCCCAAGTGGAGATGTGAAAACAGTGCCGAAAGCTGAATGACACCTGGGTGAGGTGTCTAGAACGGTGACTCTGGGATATCGGGTGACCTCTCAGAGTACGGAGCCTTATCGTTGCATTCGGGGCTCCACAAGGATGAAGATAGACTCAATGCATCAATATCTGCGAAACCATGCCGAAGTACTCCAAAAAAAGGTCTGTGTAAGCGGAACGCCTACTCTACCTCAGCCAGAACAAGCCGGCAACAAAGGAAGAGAGAGAACACTAAGACCAAGCGTGGGCAGGCATCCGATAGAGGAAGAGCAATGCTTTATGACCCGGAGAAACATCAACACCCAGGTTTCTCTCAAGCCTAAAGATCTGGCTGAAATGGATGACGATCCTCGTGGACATTTTTCCGAAGAATTCAACCTCTGGACTATCAGTTGTTAGGTGTATAATGGAGAGAGAGATTTTCCCGAATTTCGGACTCGTTATCACGCACTTAACAAGTCAAAGCAGCTGACCATCAGGCAGCATATTGTTGAGAGAATACGGACACTATCTGACGCTAAGAGATATCTAGAGCGGAGAGAGAGGTGGGTGAGAGAAAATCAACAGTTTCTCTCTGACACATCTCGACTCTCCCAAGACCCTCCAGTTATTCTCGACCACCCGCCCAAACCGGAGGAGGTTGAAGTATTTTGGGGAGAAATCTATGAAGAGCAGTCCTATACTGGACAAAGACTTAGATAACATAAAAAGCTTCAAGGAGCTGTGTAATGCCCTCATAATACCTGACGAAAAATGCCCACCCATCACTACCGAGGAGGTGAAAAAAGTATTGAAAGGAATGAAGAACTATTCCGCTTCATGATAAGATGGTATCAAAATCTTCTGGTGGAAGAAGTTCCCTAAATAAAGGCGCCAATTTATTTCATCAGTCTTAATTGCGAAATTAAATGAAAGCTGTCCGAGTGGAATCCCATATTGCTCAAAAATCAAGTAATACCCACAGGCTAAAAACATAAAAAATTTCGTGGTCCAATGCACTCAAAAGATTGAGTTGTGAAAAATACTGCATTAGCAGCACCTCATGAGCCCATTCATGGCATATTTAAATGGATGTGTAGACGTGTGGGTCGTAATAAAAACGTAATTTAGTCATTTTCACGAAATGTAAAAGATTATCGAAATCTTTCCGCTAAGTACGAGCGCCTGAAACTGTGTGCAAAGGACGTTAAATAATCTCTGTCGTCCTTGACCAACAGGACATAGAAACAACGCGAAATTATTACATTTAAAGGAAATTACCAATGGTGAAAAGGATACGTTATCGAATCTCAAAAAGATAAGGAATCCTTTTCAAGCCATAAACATATGGCCATACACGATACCCCCACAACTGACAATCTTTTTCCACTTATAGCTCATGTTTTTTTGCATAGAATTTTAGTGCGGTTTCTAATAAATGTACTTGTTTAGACTAATCGTTTTTATACATTTAATTATGTCTGTTTTCAAAATTATTTCTCTACCGAGAATTTAACCATAGAAGTTTTGAAATCCAAATACTATGGTGCCAGTCTTTTTATCAATAATAGCTTTATTTAGATCTTTTTTCAAAAATCTCATATGCTTGATTACAATCGACATTCTACCAGGTGTATACATATGAAACCGGTATTGCCATCTAGGGGCCAGTAGGCACACTTGTAGGCACTGTCGGAACTTACCATTTGTGCTAATTGGCGTATT
>NC_046658.1:4177127-4183140 GCF_010883055.1 Belonocnema kinseyi
AGGGCACATACTTTGAATAAAATATTTGTTATCATTCTCTTGAAATAAATGTGTTTTTTTCTTGAAAAAATACCGGTTTCATATGTATACACCTGGTATATGAATTCTGTTTTTTTTGGTAGATCATGTAACGGTTTTAAGTAATTTTCGTGATGCGGCGAAAAACTTTCATCATAAGTGGCAAGCTCTAAGAAAGATAACAATTGCTTTTCTTTTGGTATCGATGCGCTAATTATAGCACCTTTTTTCTTTTGCGACGTACCTAACTCAACTCTTCGAATAACGAAACCTATAATTTCTATTTCTTCGTTCATAAAATTGCACATTCTTTCGTTTACTTTAAACCCATATTTTTCTAGACGATGTAAAACTTTACATAATGTATCAATGTTCTCTTTGTCCTTCTTATCAGTGACATGTATATTATCTAGAAAAATATCTGTTTGTGCTTCAATGTCTCTTAAACAACTTCCCATTATTCTTTGATATTCTCCTGGGCTTGACGCAACTCCCTCTGTGCATTTCGTATATCGATATAGGCCGATATACGTCGGGTGTCTACTTATTATGAGCTATTCATTTATCGATAATTTAAAATTATTGCATAAGCAAATAGTTTTGACTTTTGTGATTATTTTGAATAAGGCCAAAGCCCGAAAACATGTAACCATGACCTACCGAGTAGGGTTACGCCTTTAACCAGTGATATTTACATACCCAACGTATACTTTTTCTTATCAAAACAAATTTTTATATTACGCAAAATACCTATTGGCTTTACTTTTAAATTACACATACCCAAAAAAAAGTTGTCTGCACGAGACAAGTGGCTAGGCTACCATTATAGATTTTGAGCCGCTGAATCCGAATATGGCCTCATAATTTGACCTACACGTCTCAGTTTTCCCCTAGATGCAAAAAGTGGGGAAAAGCCTAGAGATTTTTTAGTCACATAGGCCATACAAAAAATTTGTCTGTAAAACATAAGTAATTATGCTCCCTCTGTGGATCTTGAGCCGATGAATCCGAATCTGGCTTTAGAATTTGTCCTAAACGTCTCAGCTTTCCCCTAGATGCATAAGTAGAGAAAATCCTAGGGATTTTCTGTTAACACAGGCCATAAAAAAACTTGCCTTTAAGAAACAAGTGACTCAACTACCCTTATGGATTTTGAACCGCTAAATCAAAATCTGGCCTCAGAACTTCTTCTACGCGACGCAGCTTTCCCTGGATGAAAAAGTAGAGACAAGTTTAGAGATTTCAGGTCACACAGTCCATACAAAAAATTTGTCTGAACGAGAAAAGTCATTAGGCTGGTCTTATGGATTTTGAGCCGCTGAATCCAAATCTGACCTCAGGATTGATCTTACACGTCTCAATATCCTCCTAGATGCAGAAAATGAGGAAATCCATAGGGATGATTTGCACGTTATTTTTACAATACCAGTATACGCGAAAAAAGACATATAGTTATTATATTCTTGAGTGCAACGACTTTTAGAGATTTAATTCGTACACAGAAATTATTTAGTGTGCTTTATATTTCTCCTAGCTTGAGTAATTCTAGGGAAATTGACGGTCTTTCTCAGATTGTATAGATTTACACGGGAAAAAATAACAAAAGCCTAATATCTTTTACAGTTTAGCGTGTGAAACCAGTCACTTGTCCCGTGCAGACAACTTTTTTTAGTGAGCCTGCGTGACCAAAAATTTCCTGGGCTTTTCCCTACACTTTGTATCTAAAGAGAAAATAGAACAAGCCCGGAAAATTTGGGGTTCAAATTTAAATTTAGGACGCAAATCTGCAAAGGATATTGTATTGTTTTTCCCCGTAAAAATCTATATAGTATGAAAAAGACCTTTAATTTCTCTAAAATGACCCGGTGCTAGTGGAAACAGAAGGCACACTAGAGAATTTCTTTGTATAAAATTAAGTCTTTATAAGCAGGGATACTTTTTAATCTGACATCCATGTGTGATAACTTCAGGAATATCCCTAGGTTTTTGACAATTTTTTACATCTAGGCAAAAATTCAGACGTGTATGAGAAATTCTGAAGCCATATTTGGATTCAGTGTCTCCAAATCCATAAGGTTAGCCTAGTCACTTGTTTCTTGTAGGTAAATTTCTTATGGCCTGCGTGAGCAGAAAATCTCTAAGCTTTTCCCTACTTTTTGCATCTAGGGCGAAAATGGTAAAAGCTCGAAAAATTTAGTGATCAAATTTAGGCTGAGGGCGCAAAACTACAGAAAAAATAAAATTTTTCTAACTTTTTGCTTTATAAGTCTGTATAAAATGCGCAAAACCTTTAACTTCCCTAGATTTATCCTAGCTAGGGCAAAAGGTAAGCACACTGGGGATTTTTTGTGTATGAATTTGGTCTTCACGAGTCCCAACACATAAGAATATGATACCAGTACGTTTATTCTTCCGTATACTCGTATTATGAAAATAACATCCAGAATATCCCTGGGTTTTCGCCTACTTTATGCATCTAGGGTTAAACTGATACGCGAAGGAAAAATTCTGAGGCCATATCTGGATTAGGCGGGTCAAAAGCCATAAGGGTAGCCTATTCACTTATCTCATTCAGACAACTTTTTCTTGTGGGACTGTGTTATCAACGTTCATTGAAAATAAATTTTTTGGATTTCTATGCTTTGGAAGTATTTAATACTTATTAAAATTTACTTTCAAATACATTGGTTCTCGCGCTACATCCAGATTTTCTATAATATTACCAGCTGCTTTTATGTTGTTGAGTTCGAACGCTTTTTTTCTGTTTCCCTTTTACTCCTAACGAGTGAGCCTTAATACCACGACAATAGCAAGTTACTGTGGAAAACTTACTTTTCTTATTATTGTCAAATGGTGATGGTTAACTATGAGTTTCGTGGTTCTACGTTGCTTTCTTGTACTGTGTGCTGTAATTTGTATGATTAAAGTACAGATCGTTGCGACTACTTTTTGTTCTAACAGCATGTAAATATCTTTCTTGTTCATTTATTTTGCAGATCTCAGCCGTTGATGTTGCATCTTTTCCCGCTTTTCTACGCACTCTAGCTACTATATTTCTTAAGCTTCTCCATACGTCAAATTATCTTCCTTAAATGATTGTCTTTTTTTGTGTAGGCGCGCAATCCACACTCAAGTTTGTCTCGCAAAGCTGTTTCTATTGACATAAAATTACAACTAAGTAATAATTCTTTTAATTATGCTACAAAATCTGCCAATGACTCTATTGCTGCTTGTATTGTTGCATTAAAACTGCAGTCTGATTTTCGGTTCCTCTGTTGCCATCTGCTTAAAACAATTATTATCGTTGCTTATTCCTGTTATATTTTCTTCTTCGCGGTCCTCAGGTTGATCTGTGCTCGACTCTATATGCTTGAATAATTTTGCTCTTAGCCTGTCAGTTGAGTCCTTGGTTTCGATTTTTACACCTGCATCTGTTAACAGTTGCCGCAAATCGTCTCTTAAAAACGTCAACACTTCCGGTTTGGCACTGCCGACCGCCTTTCTACTTTCATTACTCGACATTAGTCCTCTTGCGCGCAGGTGGTTCTCGGATTACTCGTCGTCAATTCTTATGTTTTTGGTTAAATACCACTAAGAATTTCAATATGAAATCAATACAAGTTTAGTAATGATAATGTAGCACATAAATTGATTCATTATGACAAGTGGTACGTGTGCTGTCGCATACGTTCGGTTCAACTCTGCGTTTACAGTAAGCGACCTGCCTTGGTGTCCCTATCCTTCTACACGACTCTCACACACATCTAATGCAGTCATACGGCCCGAACGCGTCAAATAGAAGAGTTCTGTCAAACATTGTGCACTCACAGCTTCTTTATTCGTCATCTGTTTGGTAACCAGCGATGCACGTTTTCCAACACCAGCAAAAGCTCATTACAATCCGGAGGATTATGGTCTTCAGATTGTGCAGCGCGTACCGCTAAATCTCAGCGGAAGCGATGCTGGTCAATACGGGGATACCAGTTCTAAACCTGCTGGCCAAAGAAAAAACTGAAACTTATGGAGGCAAGTAAAAGAAAAATTAACATCAAAATATACATATAAATTGCTCGCGGTCATCGAAGTATGGATAAGTCGTCCATACGGAGAAATCGACTACTATCCGACACATGCACTTTTGGTATACAGTTGCTGCGTAATTGTTTGTTCAATTGGAATCGAGCACGAGCTAATAAATGCCTGAACTTCAAGGACGTCAATGATGCCCAACACACTCTGATCTTCTGCGCAAAAAGCATTAGAATGTATAGACTTTATAGAGCGAGAGACTCACGAAGTTAGAAAAATCGAGAAACTCTTAAAAGTGACGTACGACCCAAAAAACTAGATATTCGGAATCAGCAGTCAACTGGCCTATGATTAAAGGATATTATACGATTTAAGGATATCGCAGTTTAATTGAAGCAAGTCGGCGAATGCCCTAGACCCACGAACCAGGAGAAGCTACAGGGTGAGAAAGCTTGCAGATTTCAAGTATCTGAGCGATATACGTAAGGCTTCTGGCAAAGCAAGCAATGCGAGGGGAGACTCTGAAACCTCAGGAGAAGGCTTTGAAGGATGCTTGCCAGAATTAACCTCAAGTGAAAGATCCAGACGGCTTTTCTGATGTTAATACCCGAAGAAAGCGGAGAAATCAGAAGAAAAAAGAGAAGGACGAAGTTGTCCTAAACAGATGTATGCGAGCACCTTAGAGGATGTAAAAATGTCTTTGAAGCCCGAGGAACTTGGATTTGATGTCAAGAACATCCGACAGACCCAGGCAGGGAAATTTCTACTTGAAGTAAGAGCCAAACTAGTAAAAAGAGCCAGTTTTTGCGACACACTGTAGGGAGTCTTAAAAAATAAAGGTAGAGAATGTGCAGAAAGCAGTAGAGGATTCACTGGGGACGCTTATCGATGCACCCATTGCTAGATTGCAGAAAGTGGCGCGACTAAAGGGTCTGGGACAAAGCCTCAGTCTGCCAAAGCCTGGCACCAAGGCATCCGCCTTGGTCGTTAAGAGGAAAGACAAAAGTAGAGCCGAGAACGGATCAAGTAAACACCTAACACCGGCTAACGGAGGTGGGTGAGTAGGATGGTTCGAAGGACAAAGAACATCCTTGATAAAGAGCACTCCCTGACTCATTGGCCGATGACCTAAGTTTCTGAAGTAATACGAAAGCGGTTTCTGGAGACTTAGGTTGATAGAAAAGAGAAGGGGTTTTAGTCGGTAAGAATTTGACATCAGTCTACCATCAGCTGCGTTTCGGTTGAAGATTTTCCCTTCTCATACAAAAAAATCTATCTATCTAAAGCAGAAAGGCAATGGTAGCACTAGCTGGAATAATGTCAAACATCAGAGGGCCAAAAGCATCCAAGAGAAGGATTTTAGTAAGCGTGGTTCACTTCCAAACTAACAAAAATCCTGAATGTCATGGGTATTAGAGTAGGTATCGGGTGTCGTGTGAACTCTGCAGAAGGGATAGTCTGATGACGGGTATCACCCCGATTGAGCTTTTAGCATAGGAAAGAACATGAAAATGCAAAACGTTAAAGCCAGATGAAGCAAGGGAAAACCTGACTCAAAGGTGACAGGAAAAGTGGACTAATGGAAGGTATGGGGGCTTGACATGGAGACTGATAACGAATTTGTAAACATGGTTTTAAAAAATATGTCACTATTTTATGCCTAACGAAGTTCGTTTTAGTAGGTAGGGCTGTTAGTCAGTCCCAAGCTCACCTTTGTTCCTAGTGGGCTACGACATTATATCATAAGCTCATGGTCCCCAGAGTTCAAATTTGGTTATTGCGTAATGCATTTTTACAATTCTCCTTTAAAAAAATCCATCCATGCATCCATTTATTCATCAGTCGATTTATCCATCAATCGATTTATCCATCCATCCATCCATCCATCCATCCATCCATCCATCCATCCATCCATCCATCCATCCATCCATCCATCCATCCATCCATCCATCCATCCATCCATCCA
>NC_046658.1:4183240-4188737 GCF_010883055.1 Belonocnema kinseyi
CATCCATCCATCCATCCATCCATCCATCCATCCATCCATCCATCCATCCATCCATCCATCCATCCATCCATCCATCCATCCATCCATCCATCCAAACATCCATCCATCCATTCATCCATCCATCCATCCACTTTGAATACAGCCACTTTGAAGTCCTTTACAAGTGCAAAAATTGGTATAAGAAATTTGAAAAAATAATGAGTATTTTTTTAACTTGTAATTTTAGAAATGGCAACTTTTTTAATTTAATTTAATTATTATTTTAATCAGTGTAGCTGAAAATGTAAAAAATAATTATCTTGGCTCTTAATAGAGATGTCAAGCTTGAAATCTACTTTCGAAGAAGCTTCTCGATTCAGCGGTTTCATCTCAAAAGTTCAACGGTCACGATTGACAACGTTATTATTCAGATGCTTTTAAAGCAGATATTAATAATTTTTATTGAATACCTAATGCTGCAGTTTTTTCTAACTGATTAATAAACCTTCAAAGACAAGTGTCAGGACTTTTTGTCTCGCCCGTAGTTACTATTGGCATTTTTTATTGAAAGTAAAAAAAACAAATCGAAATCTTAATTTCGCCTTTCAAAAATCATAATTTATCGTCAAATGCTTCTTTTTAAACTTAAATATAAAGTTACAAATATATATAATTAAAAATTTGTCATAAGGGCAACCGCAGGATTTCACCGGGAGCGGGTGCCAATCTGGAAAATTGCATCAGCTCCCAGCGAAACCGCGGTAAGATTTCAGCCACAACCACGTCTCACGACCGTGAGATAGGTGGTTACAGTCTGTAAAGGAATCAATACGACGATCCAGCAAAAGCCTCGTGCACCCTAAGAACACGGAACGACCCAAAGACAATCGCCTTCCACATTTTTCCCGCAAGTGTTTTAGCATATTGCTGACACGCAGGGATGCTTTTTAGGCCATTAGCAAGTGAAAGCTTGGTACCTCCAAGAGCGCCGACGAGAAAGACGATTAGCTTAACAGAATATTCCGGGTACAATCGTTGCAACTCCCTTATAAGGTCTCGATACCTCTGTTTCTTTTCATTCTCCTTGGTTATGATGTTTTTCGCAGCTAGTGCCGAAAATTCAATAACGAGCATGGTTCGCTTCTCGAAGTCAAGAAGAACCATGTCAGGCCTTGAGTGAGCAACAGAAACCATTGTAGAGAATATAAAGTTCCAGTATATGCGGCACTTCCCATTCTCGGCAATTGACTCAATTTCTCTAGGGGCATTTAGAGGAGCGATATTACGGTTAATGCTGTAAGAGTGACAGAGATGGTACTAAAATACTCTTAGTGCCGCATTGTGCCTTTGAATGTAGGTCGTTCCCGCGTGAGTTGGACAACTAGATAGAATGTGAGCTGAATGCTCGGTCGCGAGATCCCGCCGATCCATTGCATTGAATCCATTTCCTTTGGCTCTCCCAGCTCTAGATTGGTCGCCATTGCTGGCCGACCCATTGTCGGGAGCCCTGCGCGTTCTGTTGTTTTCAACCGCAATTACTACAAAGATGTTCGGTGTTGTCATTGGTGTTCCCACGAGAAGCTAGGTAAAGGGTTTCGTCCATGCTTGTAGAGCCCCGCATGCAAGGGTAAGGCTGCGTACTCTGAGAGGTCGCCCGGTATCCCAGAGTCACCGTTCCAGAAACCTCACCCAGGTGCCATTCAGCTTTCGGCACGGTTTTCACACCTCCGCTTGGGGATTAATTCCTTCGGGACAACCCCTGGACAATTGTCCACGACTGCCTATTTATTTTTGTAACCATATTCAGCAGAAACCCTCGGGACAAGACCCTCTATCTGCAACCCGAGTACGCGTTCGTTAGCTTTGTCATAGGCCCTTCGGTTTGTGTCTAGAGGAATCAAAACCGAATATATATAAATAATTTTAATTTTATTAAATTTAATTTATGAATTAGTTATAAGTTTCAATTAAATTTATTGTAATTTTTAAAACGAAAGATTATTGAAAAATGAAAATTTCCGAAAATTTAAATAATACGAATTTTTCTACTTAGTTCAGCGAGAGTAAAATTTACAGGAGAGATGAAACTTTTTGAAGAAAAGTTTTGGTAATTTTTCGCATAATTCAGTTGAGTTTGTGACCAAAACAATTAATGGAAACAAAAATTTTGTCTCATATTTCGAATTGGAAAAAAATATATTACGGCTTTTCAACTAAATAGTAAAATAATATCAAAGCAATACCCAAACAGGAGATATATACGCAGCTTATTCTTTATACTCGAACCTTTTGTTTCCTTTTACCCGTAAAACCGGTCCCAACTCCAAAATCCTGGCTAGACTAAAGCCTCCGGTGAGACCCGGTGAAACCCCAAATCTGGAGATTAAAGCTGGAACTTCGTTGCTATTGAAGATGCTTATCTCAATGCGCGAAAGTTTTTATATAATCGATTGGTCTTGCTTACTCCTCAGACTAAGGCTAATGAAAGTTTAAATCAGTTTTAAATTATTCGTCCTGATGTCTTGCCTGTTAAACTTCCTCAAATCACTTTACCGGAGTTTTCAGGAGACTACAGGGATTGGGAGAATTTCCGCGATTTATTTAATGCTTTAATAATTCAAAACAATTCCTTGTCAAATGTGACAAGATTACACTATTTGAAATTGTCCTTAAAGGGCGAAGCTGAAGGTTTTTTAAGACATGTTTCGATAACTGATGCTAACCTTATCTCCACTTGGGAGTCGCAAAAGACCATATTTTACAGCAAAAGAGCTTTAATCTCAACCCACACACAAGCCTTTATCAATCTTTCTAATGTGTCGAATAATATTCTGGAAGACTTAAAAAACTAACGCTATAAAACAAATGAGTCATTGGCGTCTCTCAAAAATCTTAAACGCTTAGCAGAACATTGGTGTGATTTAATTGTTTTTATAATGGTTAAAAGGTTTGATATAAGTACTCTGAATGAATGGGAGATGCATATTGGTTCTAGCACTGATTATCCCAGTTATCAGCAACTTGACTCATATTTAAAGACTCGCATACGTATTTTGGAGGCTATTAAAGCTTCAAAACCTGTTGCGAGTTCTCAAGAAAAGAGTAGGAGTTCAAAGCAATCGGGAGTCAGGAGCCACAATGCAACTTCTAGCTGAAACTGTCTCCTTTGTAAGGATAATCACTGTTTATTTAAATGCAACCAATTCAAAGCTCTGCCTGTGGACAGGCGTAGGGAAGTTGCTACAAATAATCATTGTTGTTATAATTGTCTCACGCCTGGACATCGACCACTTAATTGTGTTAGTAAATTCAAATGATTCAGGTTCTCTAGCATCACAATCAAATGATCCCGCCAATTCCACCCTGGGCGTGGGGGTGAATCATGTTTCGCTTAAAGAAGCAGACGATAAAGTTTCATTTTATTTTCTGAATAATCATCCAAATTTATCGCACCTTAACCTTACTCGCTACGGCTGTTATTTCCTTCCAAGCTGAAAATGGAAGTAGTCACAAATTTAGAGTTTTTCTGGACCAAGGATCTGAATGTTGTTTCATTACCGAGAGAGCAATGAAAATATTAAGTTCACGCTACAAAACGGTTGAAGCAGTAGTATATGGGGTTGGAGGAGTTACCATTGGTTCTTCAAGAAAGTTAGCAGAATTTAATTTAATTCCTTCCCAAAAGAACTGTCCTAAAGTCCACATCCAAGCTTTAGTATTATTACACCTTACATCATATACTCTTCCTATAAGATCTAACGTGGGGAATGGAAATCAATTAAAAGCACTTAGGGTTAGCAGATCCAAATTCCTTTAGCTCCCATCAAGTTGGTTTAATTTTAGGAGCCGATAAATATGGCTCATATTTACTTCCTGGTCTACAACAGGGTATATTGGGTTTTCTTACTGCGCAAAGTACTTTTTTTGGTTGGATATTATCTGGGCCACTTTTTGTCACAAATAAAATAGACACTAAAATTCCAGTTACAGCACATCAGGCTATTTCAGCAGAAGTTTTGCATGGAGACTTAACCAGGTTCTGGGAGTTGGAGGAAGCTCCCTTTAAAAATACTTTGGCAAATGGCAAAATGTTTTGTGATAAACATTTCGCCACGAATTACCAAAGAACAAAAGACATGATAAGCTTACCTTTCAAAAATGGTCCTCCCATAAAAATAGGCGCATCCCTGGAGAGAGCTAAGATCGTCTTGAATAAAATAATTCGTCGATTATCGGAGAAATCGAAATTATTGTTACAATACTCCAGTAACTTATCAGAATATAAAAGCCTTGGGCACATGGAACTTCTTCAAGAAAAGGAATTGGACAGTTTTCCACAAACTGTTTACTTGCCTCATCACCATCTCTTAAAAGAAAGTAGTTCCACTGCTAAGTTGAGGGTTGTTTACAACGCTTTCAGTTTAACTTCAGATAATTCTTCCTTGAATTCTCATCTTCACACCGGTCTCAAGGTTCTGAATGATTTGGTTTCAATCATTATGAATTGAAGATCACATCGCTTTGTTTATATGGCTGACATTGAAATAATGTTTAGGCAAATTCTAGTCGACCCTCGGTATTGCGACTACCAAGGAATTTTCTGGATATCTCCTGATAAAAGGGTCGTCACTTATGGACTTTTAAGCTTTACTTATCGTACCTCCTGTAGTCTTTATTTGGCTAAAAAAGTTGTTAAGCAGTTAGCTTATGATAAAGGAAATAGATTTCCTTTAGCCCAAATTATATTAGAAAATAATATTTACGTCGATGATGTTTTATTTATTGCAGATAGTCTGATTGAGGCTAAAAAGGCGCGAGCTGAAGTAACACTGTCATTAGAAGCTGGAGGTTTCCATTTGCGAAAATGTGCCGCAAATGAACCCGACCTATTGGAAGATTGTCCCTTGGGAGAACACGAACGTGCTATCAAATTTCTGTTAGCGAAGGATGCTCAGCTGAAGGTTCTGGGTTTATGTGGTATCCTAAGTCTGATTCATTCCTTTTTAAAGTGACTTCTTCTGTAGTCGAAAATCCAACAAAACGGATTGTTCTTTCATTAATAGCTAAGTTGTATGATCCTATGGGTTGGATAACTCAAGTAATAATAGTGGTAAAAATTTTATTGCAAGAACTTTAGCCGCGCAAACTCGACTGGGACGACAGACCACCTGACTATCTTAAAATTCAAAGGTTAAATTATCATGGTTCTCTGGAAAAATTAGAAGCACTTAAAGTCCTCAAATGGACACGACAACTGCGGATAAACTATGAATTCGAGCTTCATGGCTTTTCTGGCGCTTCGTCAAAAGCTTATTCAGCTTCCGTTTACATTAGAATTCTTATTGAAGATTTAAAACATTTCAATTTGGTATAAATGCACTTTCTGAAAATTGTTGTTTGATATGCAGTTACTGGAAAATCCGGAAACGTACTTAAAGATAAGTAATTCATAGCAATTCATTATAATTTCACGATAAAAGAAGGAAAACAAAGGAAATTTAAACCTACAAACTAAAAA
>NC_046658.1:4188837-4203610 GCF_010883055.1 Belonocnema kinseyi
TTTTGCGTGTGTGTATATGAATATGTCTGCATGCTTATTCTTTCTAGTCGCGACGCCCACAATGAAGTTTGTTGTTAATGGTTTTTTCTTTTGTAAAAAATTATACTACCTGGCTCAAAACTGAAGCATTTTCTTCAAAATTCGACAATTCTATCAAAATTCATCCTTTTCGTTTAAAAATTCTTTTTATTCGGTGGAAAATTCAATTTTTTTTTATTGGGGCTACAAATGTCTGATTGAAAACTGATCTGTTTTAGTTGCTTGACATTTTCTTCTCAAGTGAAAATCTATCTATATTGTTGAAAATTCAACTGTTTTATCGAAAATACCTGTTTATGGCTGTGATTTGGATTTGAATATTTCTTGAAAATTAGTCTTTTTGGTCTTTTCTTTATTCTTTTTCTGGATCTACATTTTATATTTCTCCAATTCTGCACATTTGGAATTGAAATTTTCTTGACTTTCAGTATATATATGCGTGTGTGTGTGTGTGTATTTGTGGGTTTTCGGAGAATCTTAAACAGGACGATTTTTAACCACTCTCGGATATGACGCAGTCGTAAGTCGACCCCTACATTATCTTGTATTTTCCTTAACAGTTCCGTGGCAAATTTGAAAGAGAGTGGTCTCTTATATACTCGGTTGGAGAAAAAGCAACATAGAAAATTTTCAATTTGGTATAAATGCACTTTCTTAAAATTGTGCTTCGATATGCAGTTACTGGGAAATCCGGAAACGTACTTAAAGATAAGTAATTAATAGCAATTCATTATAATTTCACGATAAAAGAAAAAAAACAGAGGAAATTTAAACCTACAAACTAAAAATAACGCCGAGATTTTGAACCGGGGCGGGGGGGGGCTTGCTTTTTATTGTAAATCCAAAGATATAGGCCTAAACTAAACACACAAGAAAAGATATATATATATATATATGTATGTATGCGCACATGTTTTCGAAGGAAAGAGTGAGAAAACGCTATGCAATATTTTATTAAATGATGAGAGGATTGAACAAGTTGATAAGTTCGTATACCTTGGTAGCTTATCTAGTAGGGACGGGAAGATAGATGAAGAATTGGATAGACGAATAAATGAAGGTAAGAAGGTTATTGGTAGAGCAGGACCCCTTATCAGAAGTAAAAATATATCAAATAAATCTAAAATGGCAATACATAATTCTATATTTGTACCGACTGTACTATACGGTAGCAAGACATGGACTTATCAAGAAAAAGATAAGAATAAAATTAATGCAATTGACATGAGATTCATGCGCATAATAAGCGGGAAATCCCTAATGGACAAAGTAAGTAACGAGATAATTCTAAAAGAATGTGGTGCAGCAGAGACGCTAGTAGACACATCGGAAAGAAATCGGTTAAGATGGTTCGGACATGTTGAGAGAATGCCAAATGAACGACTAACGAAACAAGTGTATCAAGGTAAAGTGAATGGCAACGTGCCCAGAGGTAGACCGCGGAAAGAATGGTTAGAATTTGTGAATGAGACCCTACTTAGAAGAAACATAAGAAGTCACAGAAACACGAGAGCCTGTATGAAAAAATGCATGGACATAAAATAAGCTAGAGAAGTATGCCAGGACAGGAAAGCATGGCGGCAAATAGTTAATAAAAAGAGTGTCAGTAGAGTGAATGACGCCTGAAACAAAGACCTTGGCTATTGATGGACCCCAGTGGGGAACCTTACATAACGACTTCGTGAGGTTCTTCGCTTGGGGTGATTGCTAGAGAGATTGATCAGCAACCTGGGTCGGAGCAGTGTTGCGGAACGAACGTGTTATTTACTTAAATAGTACGAGAATTCTGGATCAATCTGAAAAATCTCTATCCCTTCCACACACTATTCCTTTCCCCTGCCGAGTGAGTCACGCCTACCCCGAAAGGGAAATGGCTCAATGGTGTAATAATAATAATATTTGCCTACTAATGGCTAAATCTAAATTAGCTCCTGTTAAATATGTATCCATTCCTCGTTTGGAGTTGTGTGGAGCTGTATTGCTAACTAAGATACTTAAGTTTGTCATGGAAACTATGCCATTGGATAATATACCTGTTTACTGTCACACTGATTCCGTAACAGTTTTGTCTTGGCTAGAAAAACATCCTTCCAATTAGCCTGCGTTCGTTGTCAATAGAGTTTCCCTAATTCATGAGCTGGTACTTCGCGCGAAATAGCGACAATTTCTACTAAAGATAATACAGCTGACTGCGCTACATGGGGATTCACCCTCGAAAAATTAATGAGGCATTCCTGATGGTAGAAAGGTCCACCCTTATTAACTTTGCATTCCTCAAAATGGCCTGAATATCGCCACACAGCCCCCGCGCAATCAAATTTAGAACTTTAACCTAAATTTGCAACCATGTCTCTTATAGCGATTGAAATCCAACAAGCTGTTATATTTTGGATTAAATTTGTCCAGGCGAATTTCTTTTCTAATGAGATTAAAGCTTTGCACGAAGAAGATAGGGTGGTTCCAAAGAACTCGCTATTAAAAAGTTTGAATTTCTTTTTGTGGATTCCAACAATCTCTTTAGGTTAGGTGGAAGACTACAGCATGCTCCTATCAATTTTGATGAGAAACATCCTATCAGTTTGCCGTGTCACCACATAAGTGAGCTTATTGCCACGCATTCTCACCTTGGATCTTTACACGGTGGTCTGCAATTAATTTTACATACACTCAGACAGCGTTACTGGATTTTAGGAGCTCGCTCTTTGGTTAAACGACTGATCAATGGTTGCCTGGAGTGCACAAGTGAGAGAGCGGCTTTGTCTCAACAACTTATGGGGGACTTACCTGAATTTAGAGTAGCCTCAAATCGTCCATTCGCACATTCTGGTTTAGACTATGCAGGACCATTTCATGTTCGTTTTACTTCCATTCGTCACAGAAAGAGTTATAAAACTTACGTTGCGCTTTTCGTCTGTTGTTATACGCAAGCTGTCCATTTAGAACTCGTTTCTGATTACTCATCTGTCGCTATTCTCGCCGCCTTTCAGGGATTTTCTTCATGGCGAGGAAGACTTGTACACTTGTACAGTGATAATGGTACAACATTTCACGGCGCTGACCGGGAATTAGAAAATTGTTTTTTTTTGAATCTTAGACTGGATGCTGATTTGCATAATTAGTTCGCAATTCAAGGTACTTCTTGGCATTTCATACCTCCTTCCGCTCCTCATTTTGGGGGTTTATGGGAGGCTGGAGTTAAGAGTTTTAAACACCATTTGAAAAGAATTGTAGGTGCAAATACTCTTACATACGAAGAAATTATACCCTTCTTACTCGTATAGAAGTTTTCCTCAATTCCCGTCCTATTGCCCCTCTTTCAAAGGATCCTGAAGACTTTTCCTATCTTATACCTGGACATTTTTTGATTGGAGTTACCGCCTTCTAGATGGTTGTTAGGTCGTATAGTCAAATGCTACAAGGGAAAGGACGATTTAGTACGTTCTGTTCGCGTAAAAACTGCCAGTTCGGAATACGAACGTCCGATTACTCAGATTTGTCTGCTACCAGTCAGAGCGAAAGAAATGAGCGAAATCTAAACAACTATTATCAATTAGGTTTTAAAAAAATTATTCTGTAAACTTCATGGATTATGGCGGGCGTCTAAGACTATTAAATTTTGTTACATTGATACTGTTTCTTTGCGGCGACCGGTATTTGCGTTACTGACAAATGCTAGATTAAGCACTTATTGTTTTCTTTTTCTTTTAATCGTGCAGTTACCACTAAAGGGGCGGGCGGTATGTTTAAAGTTGTGATGTTTCGTCTTTATGAGATTTTCCACGATTGAAAATGATTCAATTTATCAATATCGCCTATTTCAAAGCTATTTTCAGTTTCCTTATAATTTAAAGGAATGTTTGAAATCACGTAATTTCTCAGTTTGAGTGTGTGATGATAGTCTTGTCGCTTGAGAAAAACAGTGTGCGAGCAGCAGTGGATCGCGACAGTTCGTAGTCCGATCTTTTCGGAGCATTGAAGTGATTAACTGAATAAAGACATTAATTATTACATTTCACAAAAATGTCTATATAAACGAGCGAGTGAGTGATCTGTGTGGTTCTAAAAAATTGTCTTAGTCTGCCAAGTATTATATACTCAAAATAAAACTTGAACTTATTATTATTTATAACTATTCTTCTCTGTCTATTCCTGATCTAGCAAAATTAATATTTATAAACATAAACATTAAACTGAGGTCATCATTGAAAACATTGCCGAAAGGGTCTGGCGTAAAGTCAATCACCTCGCTTTTTCAGTACTTTTTTAATCAGATAAATGTCTGGATGTCTAACTTTGCCTAGTTCTTGCTCATAAAATGTACCTGCAATAGCTTTATTCCAGTAATCTTTAAGCATATACGTCACTGGTTTAGAATTCTTAACCTGGCTTATGGTAAATATTCCAGTTGTCCAATTCGGTTTGTAGCCTTTCTCAAAAACATGCATACATTTACTTATACGCACTTCATCTCCAACTTTAAATTACGCTTTCTCAACTGCTTCTCTTACACTGTAATTTTGGTATACATCAAAAAAAAATTTTTTCCCGTTTTCTTCAGTAACATCTTTTGGTTTCACTCAAAGTCTGATGTCTAGTATCCTTGTAAAATGAAAGCACACTACCGGTAAAAAGTTTTGGTTCACTTAGAAAAATCGTTTTTTTGTATTTATCGCTTTAATTATACAGTAGGTAAAAAAATTTTTCTTTAAATGATTAATTGTTTTCGAAATTCTGCTTAAAATAAGCCCAGGGTGAAGCCAATTTGTCTAGTTTTTAAGTAGATATTGCAAAAATAATGTAAATTTCAATGTTTTCTTAAATTTTAAATACCTTCCGAAATAGTCAACGTTTTTCAATGTTTTTGGGCTCATTTTGAAGCTTTTTTTACCGTATCACAACAGCTTACGAGTATTAATAGTAAGAAAATGTTTTTTCGAATTGCAAGAACTTAAATTTGTAACGAAAAAGTTGCAAAAATTGAAATATTATTTTTGCAATATCTACTTAAAAACTAGACAAATACGTTTCACCCTGGGGTTATTTTAGACAGTATTTCGAAAACAATCAACCTTTTAAAGAGACATTTTTTTAGCTCCGTTATAATTAAAACGATAAATACAAAAAAACGATTTTTCTAAGTGAGCCCAAGCTTTTGACCGGTAGTGTAAATCTTTCAAAATATCCATCCATTTGTAATTCCCCTGTTCGCTAAATTGCATCCACATTTTATTATTTTAAGTACAATTAAATCGCTCGCAAATGGATGATTTTAAATTGCTAAAGGTCGAGTACAAATTTATCTTGTATCGCTTCATAAGATTTTCAAAATTTAAGTTGTAAAATTCTTTGCCTCTATCAACATGTAAATTTTTTGGTACGCGTCCTTTGTCAAGACTAGATTTCATAGCTGCAGCTACATCTTCACCCTTTTTGGGTTTACCTGGAATAGCCCAAACAAGTTTTGAAAATATATCAATTACAGTTTAGGTGTACTTGCATCCTTTGTTTTCTTTTGTATAAGGTTGAATTTCAACAAGATCCGCTTGCCAAGTCTCATCGATGCTACGGATATCAAAGCGTCGACGTTGGTAGTTTCTACTAGCAGGCCTATATAGCTCCTTTATTAGTTGCAGCTTTTCTTTATTCATTTTTGAGTGTGTTCAGCGCGGCATCCAACTGAGAAATGAGCTCTGAATTGCGATCCACCAGATTTTGTGTTGAATCCACATCAACTTTCAAAATATGTAAACTTTTATATGTGGAAGTTTCTAGAGTTTCAATCTTCATGTTATTGTTAAAAGCTTCAGTTCACAAGGAATCTATAACATAATTCAGAGTCTAAATTTCTTGCGGTAACATATGTTTCATTATATTTAAATTTACTGCATCATCTAAATCTTTTCATCAGCTACATTGAACAGCGTTTTATTTTCAATATCATAATGTCCATCGGTGGTGAATTTAAATCCAACTCGTGGTAAATCTTGACTTTCCATCTTAGCTCGCTAAATATGACATCCGAACACATCGATACTCATTTTGGAAATGACCAAAATATGGACAAAGCACTAATTAATAAATAATTCCACCCTCTCGTAATTTTTTAATAATTGATATAATTACAGTTGTGTGATTTGCATTTCCTGCTGCTTGAGACGCTAACAGTAAACGCAATCTATCAACTAATTCGTTTGGATCATCCCAATAAATGTATTCTAATTTATTAGCCTCTGTACCAACCAAATATTTTGGAATTAAACCTTTGCCCATTGAAGAGCGTTTTTTAATTTTCTTTCTTGTTCATTTTCAAAGGCGAAAGGGGAAATAGTTTTTTTTATAAAATTTGGATATTTAAATGATTTTTTATCACGAAGATCCCCATCAACTCTATAATGTTTTCGAAGCAAATTTGTTGAAAATGCAATATTTTTATCATTTTCAAGGTCTTCATTATTTATAACAGTACTATATAATTTGATGAAAAGGAAACTGGTGTTTCTAAATCCTCTGAAGCCTCAGAATCGTATGCTGACAAGAATAAAGTTTCATCATCATCTTGATAATTTTGCTCTTGGCCTTCATTTTGAAACTCTTGCTGAAATTCTTCTTCAGATTCACTCTTCATTTAATTCCTGACTTCATTACCGATTGGACCAATTGTTTTAACAGTTTTAAAACCATTAAATATTTTCTCAAGTGGTCTAATGATAGGCTTAAAGGCATCATTTAATGTCTGATCAAATGTTTCTTTACCCAACTTTAATAATCTATGCTTTCATGGAATCGCTTCACTAGCTTTAGCAATTTCATGTAAAATATGTTTTTGCTTATGAAAGCCCTCCTCACGTGCAGACATGATAATGCCGTAGTGTTCAAAGTGTAACCGTCTCTATGTATTCATTACATACAAATTTATTGCTTTTTCAGATTAACAAAACAGTCAAAACCTTTTCTAAATGTACCTTGATTCAGATTTCTATCCTTATCAATTACAACAAATCCATTCTTATCATCATGCCAGCAAGCTAAACACACCTTTTAAATTGTGAATAAGGCATGTCGCTATTCACATGATCATCATATATATGCTTCAGATTCATCTCATCTTGTTTAAACAATACTACCAAATTAAGATTATCACGTATAAGATGTTTCGGAATACGAGCATATATTTGACTCAAATAGAAACAGGCAACGTCCTTGTGTCTACCCATTGAAAAAATTTCTTTTATATTATCTTGCTTTTCACTGGCTACATCATCAAATACAAACACTGAATTGGAAGTAGCTTCATTTGGTATTATAACATCATCATTCTCGCTGAAAGGATAGTACTCAACACCAGCTACTGAGTTCAGAACTTTTTCTAAAAATTTGTATTTTGGTTGATCTAGAGATGTAGAGTAAACATAAACATTTTCAAATCTCAATCCATTTGGGTGTATCAATAGAGCCAACAAAGCATTTGTCTTTCCACACTTGGAAGATCCACCAAATATTGCACGCAAATGTCCTTGCCGTTTTTCTTATTTCTCATATTGTACAAGCGAATTGAAATTATTGATGGGTAGCTTTATAAGTTATGCTTCAAACTGTATATTGACTAAGACTGAGTGAAAAACTATAAATGTCAGGTTTATGTAGGTTCAATCTTTAGACTGAAAGTATCTCTCAAACAGATATGATCGTTCACGTTGACAAACCTGCAGCCAAACGTAAGCGATCCTGGAAAGAGGCAAGATACCAGTTCTGTGGACTATGCACGAAATTGGCAATACCAATTGCTCGAGGTGATCCTGAAATCAACCGTCTTGACGCTGATTGTAAGAAACACGATATAGCCTACACACAAAATAGAAAAAATATAGAGGCTAGAAACTCGGCTGATAGGGTACTAGCTGAAGAAGCTTGGAAAAGTGTCTTTGCTCAGGACGCAGGCTTAAGTGAAAAGGCAGCTGCTTGGGAAATAACTAATGCAATGAAAATTAAATCAAAATTTGGTATGGGTCTCAAAAATAAAAGGTCTACCACCACACTCAAAAAAATAGTTGCAGCAGCTGAAAAAGCAATGATACCAAGTAATGATGCTCAAACTATTATTAAATCTGCTCTCAGAGGTGCACGTGCAGCTGTAAAAAAGACTAGTGGAAAAAGAAATCTAAAGAAACCTCGAATTTTACCAGTTCCAAAGAAATTGGGTGGCTTTTTACCCTCTCTTATAACCATCTTTGTCGGTCTAAGTGCTACTGGTGCGCTAGCTGGTGGAGCGGCGGAAATAGCTAAAGCTAATGTTAATGATTCAAATGATGCAAAGCGAAAGCTTGAAGAAAGAAAACGTCATAATGAAGCAATGGAAGCGATTGTTGTGGGGAAAGGTCTTTATTTGAAAACATATAAAGGAGGATTGGGACTTCATCCAAAACATTCCAAGCCATGTAAATGTGAAAGTGCTATTGTTATCCTTGATGATAAAAACAATTTAAGTACTCATTGGGTTGCGTATAAAACGGTTAACAGTAAAATAATTTATTTTGATAGTTTTGGTAACTTCAGGCCACCTTTGGATCTCTTTAAGAATCTAGGTGTTGGTAGCGTAAAATATGATCATGAAAGGTATCAAAATTATGATACATTTGTATGTGGACATTTATGCCTTAAATTTTTATGCAATCAATTAAAATCTCAAAGTATGTATAATCTATATAAATATAGAGGGTGATCATTTAAAGCTAGTTAAAGACTAGCTGTCATCATGGATGATTCAGTAACGTTAACATTATCGGGGACTTCTTCGATCCTAGAAAATCAGTATTTTTCTCCAATTGCGTTGTATCCTTACAAAAATTACGCCCTTGGTCTTGTTGAATTTCTAACTTTCAACTCTATGCCCAATTTAGACATGGGTCAAAAAATATTCTACGTAAGTAAAGAAGTAATTGAAATACCTAAAGGAAGTTATGAAATAGGGGATATACAGGGCTATCTACAGAATGTTTTAGTAAAAAAGGTTATTGAAATTCATATTAAGCCTAATAATAATACATTACGAAGTGGAATGTATTCAATGGTCAAAAAGTGCACCCGATTCATGAGTTTTTCCTCGTTCTACGACCAGGATAAGTAAGACATAAATAATTTGAAATCTACGATTTGAAATCAACAGGATATAAGAAAGAGGAAGTCCCATCGCGCATCATTTACTTGCCGATCGCCATCAAGACAATAGATCATATACAGCTCCGTATAGTTGATCAAGACGTACATTTGGTTAATTTTCGTGGAGAAATTATAACACTTACACTGTACATCAAGTCTTTACAATAATAGGTATTTTTTCAATAAAAAGGATTGATTCAGCTATAATACTTTAGTACCATGGAGCAAAAGCATCAGTCAGACAACAGAGATTCAAGATTTTTTGTGCTTGCATCTGTATTTTTTTATATCGACTACTTCAAACGATGTCTCAATTGTAAAAACCTCAACACAATTAGAAAAACCAAGATTTGTTGTACTTGAATTTCAAACAAACAGAAAAAATAATACTATTAGAAGCTCTAGCAACTTTGATCATTGCAATTTAACTAATGCAAAACAACTTTTAAATTATCAATGCTATCCTTATAGTAACTTGAATCTTGATATTAATCGAAATCGGTACGCTCTTCTTTATGAAATATATACAAACTTTCAAGCTAATTACTAGTTAAAATTTTCCCGCTCAAACAACAGCATATTGCTTAATTTTTCATGATCGTATACTTGAGTATAAACCAATAAGTGGTATGCTGAAAATTTGATATAAAAACTACTGTAACCAAGTAGACATAGTTTAGTTGCATATATAATTAATTATTATCTATTTATTTTTTTATATAATGCACTGGTTTTTTCTATTAGAAATAAAAGAAATTTTTAATGAAAAGAAAATTATGTTATTTTTTCAGAGTTCCTTGTCCCTATAATAATAATAATAGGGAATAATAGATACGCGAATGATTGATTGGTGAACATCGTTGAAATAGGGATATTCGGTCTGCTGGATCAGCTTGCAACCAATAGCTACATCAGTTTAGGAAAATGATTAGCATGGAATTTTTCAATTAGAAGTAAATTTGCTTAAAAAATGTTATTTTCAGGATGCATTGAATAAAAAAGAACAATTTATATTCAATTAGTTTTCTTTTATTCACAATAACTTGTATTTTACAAACAATTCTACAGGTTTTCGATTTCTTTCTCTTCCAATTTACATATATACTTCTTTTGTTGCTATTTCCAATCATATATATTTTATTTACAGTAATATGTAGATTATAGACTATATCTGCTACATCAAAGGTTATACACTAGTTTTAGGTCTCTCTTTATCTCTACCTCTCTCACTTCTCTACTCATATATCCACATCACTCATCATATTTATCACCTCGCTTGTTTCTACACATTTATACAAGTTTTTGAGAATCGCTTTACATAATTTCGCCTCTCCTTTGAGAATTGATTTTTTTTTTTGAAAATAAACATTATTTTTTATTGACATCCATTGCCTCCTGTGACTGGATTTTGTAGCCCCAAAGAAGTGTGACGGTTGTATGGGGAAGCAGCATCCTCTTATCATCTCGCCAGCTGAGGGCGATCTTGTTTTGCTGAAATGAGTGAACTTTATGTCTTCGGCTTTGACTTAACCGTTGAGGTCGAGTGAGAGTTTGATAATGTAGCAAAGTTTGTCTAAAATCTTCAAACTCAATTGTCCTCAAAGTGGACCCTTTAATCACTTTGGCTTTCTTTTTCTCCCCTTCTTCACCCAAAACTTTATAAGAATACAATTTTGACCTTAGACCCACAAATCCAGTTACAAATTTCCCGTTACATTCGTCCTTCATGAGTCCCAAGACTTTTTTGTTTAGTAATTCAATTTCGTATACATTATTTGGTGGATAGTCTGAAGTATCAAATTTATCGGAATCTTTTTTAAGATACTCATAAAAATTTGGTTCGGTAGTGTGGTAAATCAGGGTGTCTGTGTCAGTGTAGAGTAATTTTGTCTTTCAACTGAATGTGTACATCATGTAATTATAATGAAAGACGTAAATCATTATATTTGATATGTCTAGAACTGTGAAGCCTATATAGATGGGCTAATTGAATTCAATTTTGGTTTTACTTATTTCCATGATAACCATGTCCTCCCCAAATACAGTGCAGCTATGAAAGTTTAGTTTGGCAATCAGAGCTTTTGTACCCCATCTTTCATCCCACTTTATCACTAGTCTGACGTATTTGTGTTTCCTTCCGTTCTTCATAGTCTTTACGAAGACAGAGTTGTTCATGAGTTTAAAGAAATTTTTTTCAAATTCAATTTTTTCCTTCTTTCTCAAATCAGTATTTAAATCAATATTGGCTTTTAGCCATGACTTTTGCTTGAATTCTAAAACTCAATGAATTTTAACAAGCTTCATTCTCATTTTGAAATACTGTTTTAAGTTATGACAATGGAGAACGTAATTCGCCTTTTATTCCAAATTAGTAATTAGTTTCGGGATTTTTGATGTTGGAAGAGGAGGTACAAAATGCTCAGGACTATAGGGTAAAGATTAGCTCATAGCTTCAACGTATTTATTGTTTATATCAAAATAAGTGATATAGGACTCGGGTACATTTTCATCAAAATTCGATCCCATGAATCTATTATTTGCTTTCGTATACCTATTGGAGCAATGAGACATACCACCTCTTATTGCTCCTTCAGCAAGTAATAACATTTCTACATCTGTTAATAGATCGAGTTCAATTCCAGTATACTTTAACATAGCATCAAAAATGTCCGCCAAGAGAAAAACATCATTTTTCAAGTTTGAATCCGAATATTCACCTAACGTTTTTAAGTTAAAATTTTCCCCCACCCAGCATGCATGATTATAATCTGCATCATAAATACCCTCATAATTTATTTTAGAATAAAATTCCTCTTTTGCTGGTGAGTCTCAGTAAATTACGTTACACTTGTCATGAGAAGGTCCACGGTATTTACCTGTAAAATGGTCATCATCCCGATGTTCAACATCATCTTTGTCAAAATCTTGTTCGCAAATATGACAAACTTTTACGTTTTGAAAATCATGCTCTTGCTTTAATGTTAAGAGTTCCATTTTTTTTTTAAATTAGAAAATACTTTCTCAGCTAACTTCTTCAACTCACGGACAAAGCACGTTTCCATGATAAACTTTAGGTTCAGATTGTGAATCGTCAAAACTGCATTTTGTGTAATAAGCAACACTTGTAGGTATATGTTTTTGATAAGCATTTCCATGCATATTGGTAACTGGCTCTAACAAACACTCTATGTCAACATATACTGAAAATTGAACCCGCTCTTTGTATTAATAATTTTTAATTTTCAAAATGTTATCCTCTTCTGTAGGGAGTATCAGTGTGCAACTATTATTCAGATTATCATAATCAATTCTATGTTTTTCAAGAGATTTCTGAAATCTGACGTGGCACAAACACCTTTCAAAAAAGTAAGTTTGATGATCATCTTTTGATATTTGTGAGCTCATTAGTCCAGATAGATTTCTGATTAAAGCCAAATGATACACTTCCACATCTGAATCAAAGTTAGTATTTTCAATCATAAGAAGGTGAATAGTAGGCTTTTTAGATTTTCCCTAGCTTATAAAAACTGGAACAATTTCCTCTTTCTTACTATATTTAGCAGACTCTAATCCATACACATTTATACATAAACCGTTCATTTTCTTCAATTTTGGGATATCCTTAAGAGTAATTGGAAACTTGATGCCATTATATTTTAGTTCTGAAACATCAAACTTAGGATAAGAACTGGTTCTTCCAGCATGTTTTTCAACTGGGCGAAGGGCCGCCATTACTGTCCAGAGAAAACAATACGGGTCTTTATTTTTAACATTAACCACAGATTTTTTTCTTTGTATAAAATAAGGTAATTCAGTGAAAAACGAAGCTCCAACGTAAAAAGGGGCGTATCTATTTATGTTAGCCGTTAGGCTGATAATTTATATTAATCTCCACCCTGAATCTGATGTTTTTAAATCTTCAATTTTAACTTCAACCTTTTGACGAACTTTATCCTTAAACCATCCATCATTATTTGTAGACGTTAGAATAGGATTACTTTCCGTGCAAACACGTTTTGCCTCGATTTTTCCCTCCCCTCCCACTAATGCCTTTAAAATACCTGTGAATTCAACGCAAGCTTTGATATGACCTATACTATTAATTGCATTCTTAATTTGCGGAATAAACATGCATTTACAAGCATCTACAAATTATTTAAATATTTATAAATTAAATTTGTTATAAGGCTCGTTTTTATTCATATTCGAAACGCACTTGCTACATAATCCCAACTCACCCTCTCACTCAGTTTCTTCGAAACTTCACTCATACCAGTTCTTGTTTTGAGCAACTTCTTGAATTTTCTGCTTGCAGTCTGCAGATCACCAATTAGCGTCATAATCGCATGTTTTTGGCGAATGGATAGCAGAATGTTCTTCCTCAAAATTTTGTTTAATATCCGAATGTTTTTAGTTCCCGCCTTCGTCCACAATCTAATTTTATCAGCTGCTGGGGATTGCCTCTCGACTATAAGTTGATTTCCAATCTTCAGGATTTGTAGAATTTTTTTACATTTTTCGAAATTCATTTTTAGCTTTAAGTGGAATCAGATAACGCTTATAAAAACAGTGTGTAGATTTCCAGTTATTTAAGGTTATGTGAGTATTATTAACGGATGGAATCATCGAAAAATTATACTTTGATATAGATCTTAGCGCGTTTTATACTTCAAACTTACTCGTGGTTGTTTATCAGTACAATGGTAAAAAACACAGAGTGCACCGCTTATATGGTGCCAATATTGGTGAAATATGTAAACACTATCGATAAGAATTCTAGGAATCATGATGACGCCTTCAGAATGGAATTTTGTTTACCGAGAATAGTTTAACATTATCTGAAATATGACGCTCCTTTCGACAAATATCAAAGGAGAACATTTAATTAATTTACTTCACATATATAAGGATTCCAGGAATCGACGATGAGGTCATCAGAATGCAATTTTGTTTACCGAGAATTGTTTTAAATTATATGAAATATGACGCCCCTGTCGCCAAATATCAAAGGAGAACGTTTAATTAATTTAGTACACATAGATAACGATTCCACGAATCGACGATGGCGTCATCAGAATGGAATTTTGTTTACCGAGAATTGTTATAATATCACGAGGGTGGTTGCAGATCTTGAAAATTTTCATTGACGCATCATTGCAATAAACATTTAACACATAAATTATATTATTTTTGAGTGAAAAACTTCAATTCCGAGAATAGCAGGTGTTAAAAAGCCTAACATTTCGATATCGTATATCATATAATCTCCTATTCCATATTATTTGGGGTTCAAAATATCCATTACCATAATTTTTAAGTATTGATTTCCAATATCAATAGTGTGGATCGAATACTTTAAAACTGTGATTTGGAAGTCAGCACAAGGAGCGAAACCAATCTTACAACCTTCTATGCTCTAGCAGCAAGTTTGCTATTCATACGGAAAAAAGTGCAACAGAACCGGCCTTACCTATCTACTTACCAGGTGTATACATATGAAACCGGTATTGCCATCTAGCGGCCAGTAGGCACACTTGTAGGCACTGTCGGAACTTACCATTTGTGTTAATTGGCGTAT
>NC_046658.1:4203710-4209471 GCF_010883055.1 Belonocnema kinseyi
GCGAGGGCGCATACGTTGAATAAAATATTTGTTATCATTCTCTTGAAATAAATGTGTTTTTTTCTTGAAAAAATACCGGTTTCATATGTATACACCTGGTATGTACATGTGCTAGGTACGTAAGTAGTATATGTAGGGTTCGAATCGCTAGCGAAGGTAGTTATAATATTTCGAATTTGAACAAAAAGGAATAATAATACAAAAAACGTTTTGTTTGTCACGCATCTTTGTAACACTGTTACGGAATTGGTATGATCTATGCAAAAACATTGTAGCGCCATTATGGAATTTTTACATATATCATTATCATATTAGTAATCTTACTTAGAAGAGTGGACAATGAAACAGATTTTACTGGACTTGCTATATCTAAAACCATGTTTGAACATTACCGTCAAATAGTGTAGTTTTGGTCATTCATGTCAATTTGCGACTGTGGATTTATTAGAGTGTTACCTTAAGTTTGGTGCAATTAGAAAAGAGCTGAACATTTAGAAGTTAAGATTAATAAAATAAAAAAACATCTTATGCACGTAAGGCCTATCCCAAGGTTTTGAAAATGTTACAGATTGTAGCATGACATTTTGTATGAATTTATCCATATAATATTTGAGTAATTTAAGCTATTAATTCAGGAGTGTCCGAATTTACCATACATATCCGAAATTACCCAGTTTGATGGTACATCTTATATAATTTCTACAAATTAATGCAAATACTTAGACACGATCAAAATAAAGCATTTGTAGTCCTGTGAGAAAATTGTTGAAAATGGAAGCACTTTAAATTACAAATGTAACTTAAATTTCACGTACTGGCAACTGAAAGTGGCATTCATAAAAATCTTGACCTGACTTTTACGTCACTTTACATGCATTTAATTTTAGATCATTAACACTAGAAGGGCCGGAGGGTCCAATTTGGACGTTTTTCACATTCAAAATACTGCTGCCCCCTTAAAAGTTTCTGAAGGGCGCCAACGTTTCATGACTTTTCCTGTGATTGGATACTCAACATATATGCGAATTTGCTTAAAACTGTGAAAATGTGGCAAGCCTCTAATTTGGACCATCCAGCCTAAGTAAAAAAACATGATGAAATGTATTATCTTTTAAACTGAAATTAACTATTAGAGTGGAAGGTGAAACGAGCATACTTTAAAATGATTGTGTTTAAATTTCAATGCAAACTTCAGATAAAATTTATTGCCCTTAAGTGGGAAAACGCCAACATCAATCATAAGAGTAAAAATTTTCTAGTATTTTTAAATTTCTTTTGAATTTATTACCTGATTTCCAGGTTTTTCATAACCTTTGACGATCCTGAATAAAGAGAAGTAAAAATATAATAATTGTAAAATGGCTGAGTTATAATGATGCTCATAAGGTTTATAACAGAAATATAAGTTACCGTGACGTAAAGAAACGCGCCGTTGCATGCGCACTCCTCGCTTCTCCAGTTCGTGCAGCCAGCAGACGAAGCATGAAGGTTCAGTATTGGTGGTAATCGGCGCGTTGGAAAGATTTTGTTTTGATTTTTTACGTAAAGGGGGCATTTTATTCTTGTACACAATTTCTCGGAAGATCACAAGCTGAAGAAATCTGGTGAGTAAAAACGAACCTGGCTAATAACAATTTTTGTCAGAGAATTTTATTGTTATGGTCAGGGAAAATGAAAAATTGGTCAGTGGGAAATTAGAGGAAATTAAAAATAAAGTTTTGCGGTAACCGCATGGTATAATATTCTTGTTAGTGATTTGTTTGCCTTGTATTTATATTTATTCGTTTTCAGTGGCTTTTTCCACAATATTACCTTTCTAATTATAAATTTCATTACTTGTTTGCAACAATTTTGTTGTTATTAAAATTTCATATTTTCTGGTAGAAAATGCAACTATTTTCATAGGAGATTTTATTCTCGCATAAAACTCATATTTTTATGACGAAAAGTGAAACTGAAATCTTTTTTGGATAAAAATTCAACTATTTTTTTTATTATGTGTCCTTGATTTAAGAATCCATTAATTTTACCAGACATGACACCTTTCTTGGATAAAAATGCAACTGCTGACACGTTTCTTGGATGAAAATGCAACTGTTTTTATAAAAGCTAAAATTTTTTCTCAAAAAGTTGCCCTTTTTATTAAAATTTCAACTGTTTTGTTGAAACATCGTATTTTCGAGTTAAAAATTAAAGTATAATTTTTGTGGAAAATTTACTTCTTGTTGTAATCTTATATTTTGATGTCAAGATGTCAAAATAAAGTCTTTTTGGGATGTAAGTTCAATTTTATTTTTATTTTGTGTTTGATTTAAAAATTCATCCCTGTTAGTGCAAATTTCGTCTTTCTTGAACAAAAATGCTACTGTTTTCTTGAAAGTTAATCTTTTCTCTGTTTGAGGATACAACTTTTTTTGTGGAAAATTTACGTTAAACCACTTTTTTAAGAAATCATTTTTTAGGCAGTATTCGTATTTTAGTTGAAAATTAATTTCTTTGGTTGAAGGTTAAGCTATTTTACGACAAATTAATTTTTCTGCTGAAAATTCAATTTTTTGCGAGAAAATTACACACAAATATCATTTATAATAAATAAAATAACATTTTGTAAAAGTTTGTGAGTAACGTTCTTTAAACATGTAATGTATATAGACATTATTGTTTGCTTCATTAATTTGAACATAAATCTGCAGTACATAGTTGTCTTAAAAACAAAAATTTAAGTAAGATTATACACGAACGAAGTTTATATGTATATAACTATGTTATAAAATATACTCAATATGTTAAATGTCAAAAGAAATTCTTATCGTAAAAGATGGGCTTTGATTATATATTTAATACAATGAGTATACATATAGCATAGATACATAAGAAGTGCTTACTCTTAACTTGAGTTATATTTTCTTTCTATTTATATTTTTAGGACAAATATAGACTTCATGTTTTATATTAAAATTCTGAACCAAAAAAATGTGTTTAACCTCTTGGAATTTACAGTTACAGTATCTGAAAATTCTTAAACTGTAACATAATTTTTTGATACATGTGACGAAAATAAAAAAGATTAAACCAAAGGGTAATTAAACAAGGAAGCAAAAAATTAAAAGTATAAAAACGGGTTTGAGCAATGTGCCCCCCAAATTGGACAATGTGTCCTAGTGTCTTCTTATAGTGATGTCAAGTCTCGAACTAGAAAGTAATAACACAGAGCCCACAATATTTTTAATTAGGGAAATCGTATGTGTTATCAAGCATAAACACATTTGTTGAAAAAGGCTACACTTCAATTTCTACGACAGAAATGAGAAATAAATCATATGTAAAATAGTTGGGAGTCCATGATTCTCATAAGAGTTAAATAAGTGATTCAAAATTCTAAAATTCTTTTATGTGTTTAAAAAATTTAATCATTTATTTAAAAATAATTATTTAATTGACTGGAAAAAATGGACTGTCTTACAGAATTTTTTGTTTTAATTTGTAACAGTGTCGATTTGCAGTTATGACTGGATAGCCGATAGGTGGATATTGTTAGTTGGTATTTACAGATATAGTTACGAGATATAGTAACTGGATACTACCACTGGAAAGCACAGGGATTCCATTTTACAGCCGCAATTTTAAATATTTGGGCCTGCTATTCGGCACAAGGCATCCAAACATTATTCTTTTTTGATGACCAGAGCCGTTTCTTGGAAAAAAATTTATATTTTGTTTAACAATCAAAGAAGAAAAAAAACAATTAAAAAAATTGCAGTGAAGATCAGTGTGGATTCTCGCAGCACTCTCATCGAACCTCGTGAAACTCACGAGGCACACACTCTCGAGTGAATCGAATTGGTCTGAACGAATTACCCTTTTATTATTATTAGATGCAGGTCAGTTACAAAAACTGAAGTTATGAAAGCATGTATTTATTTAATTTTAATTAGCAGAATTATTTGAGTCTCCGGAAAATCGGTTAATAATTGCAGTAATAATGGAAACATTGAAGTGTATACAAAACTGTACCTTTGCCGAAAACTTAATACCTTCGTCCTCATTCTTAATTATAAGTGTTCAATTAAAAAGTACTGATTAAAAAGTCTTATTGAATTCGAATAATAAGCATTACTAAATGGATGAGAGGTTTGCTAGTTAACATCATGAGGAAAGTTTACTAAAGCAATTACTAACAAACTTCTCTCGATAAAAATGATAATTTTCATCTTGTGTGCTTGAATTTCAAATAATGAACATTAAAATAATATTAAATGAAAAACGGGGCTACAAACACAAGTGTTAAGTATTCTATCCATATTTAAACCGACAGAATTATTACAATTTATGTTTTTGAAACATGTAACTGCATCCTTGAATCGCAGATTTTGACACCTTTATATTCAGTAAATATCGCTTCGCGAGTTTCCACGTTCGAATCTAAGTTTTTCTAAAATATTTAAATTGAAAAGAAACACTGAATTTTGGTAATAAATTCACTTATTTTTAATGCAGGTTAGCCTTTATTATCTTCATACATTTTTTACATAAACTGCTAATTCTATGCTAAACTAAAAAACTGAACCCGCTCCCAGCGAAATCGCGGTAAAATTGCAGCCATAACCACGTCTCACTAACGTAAGATATGTGGTTACAGTCTGTAATGGACTCAATAGGTTGATCCGGCCAAACTCTCGCGCATACTGAGGACACAGAACGGCACAAGAACGACCGTCTTCTGCATTTTCCGTGCAAGTGTCTTAGCAGTTTGTCGACACGCAGGGATGCTTTTCAGGCTATTAACCAGTGAAAACTTGGCACCCACAAGACCGCCGATGATAAGGATGATTAGATGATCCCGAAAATTCTATAATAAACACAGTTCGTTTCTCAAATTCAAGGAGAAATATGTCAGACCTCGTGTGAGCAACAGAAACAATTATCGAGAGTATGAAGTTTTACTATATGCGGCATTTCTCATTCTCGACAACTGACTCGACTTCCTAGGGAGCATTTAACATCTCCGTGTACGATTATTCTGCCTATGTTTGTAGCTTAACAGCAAAAAAAGGAATTAACTTAAAAAATTCTGATTTACGGAAATGAAAGAGAAACTTACAAACTATCGATTGGCGTAAGAAACTAAAAATCGATTTTTTCCACATAAGGTCCCTTTCTTCGTGGACGGTCACATATTTGTAATTTATTTTTGAACTACTTCCTGCAATTAGGTCTCACAAGGAAGGTACCCGAGGTGTACCTCACCGATTTTCTTGAAATTGTGATATGTTGTAGAACATCAAAAAATATTCGACGCGTATTTTTTTATACGTGCCCATAAGCCCATTTAAGGGGTGAAAACCACCCTTGAAGTTCACCCCTAAAAACACATTTTTTTTTATTTTTCGAATACCATTCGTAATTTTTTACTGAAACAAAGTGGGTAACACTTGTTATTGAAAAGCACATATTTATGCATTATTTTTAGTCATCAGACTCGCAACCCCCGTTTTTTATTAATTAAAAACTATATTTGATGGCCATTTTTTTTACTATACACATTCCAAAATCTGTTGAATCTTGACAAAATTAATTGTTTTATTCACAATAATCAAAAATAAAGTTGACCTGTTCCGGCATTTAAAAAAAAAAATCCCTTGAGGGGGTGAGCTACCCTTAACATTTATACTGTTATATTTCGTTATTCCATTACTATATCATGGTGTAAAACTCTTGGATACTATTAAAATTGTTAAGTAAAGTTGATGTAGTTTGAAAT
>NC_046658.1:4209571-4215025 GCF_010883055.1 Belonocnema kinseyi
TCAAATATAGTTTTTCATTAATAAAAAACGGGGGTTGCGAGTCTGATGACTAAAAATAATGCATAAATATGTGCTTTTCAATAACAAGTGTTACCCACTTTTTTCCAGTAAAAAATTACGAATTGTATTCGAGAAATTAAAAAAAATGTGTTTTTAGGGGTGAACTTTTAGGGGTGAACACATGTTCCCAACACATGCTGTCATCATCAGCCATTTTGCATGTTTAGTTTTTTTTTTTTAAATATGACGGTTAGACGTGTTTTGGTGTTCTCAGCGATTTTTTGCTATGGATAAGATCAATCAAAGAATCTGTATTAAATTTTGTGTGAAAAATAAAATTAAGTACTCCAACGCACTTAAAATGTGGACTGTGGCATTTGGCAAGATTACTTTGAGCAAAAAAGGGTTCTAAGTGGTACAAGAGTTACATCCTCAAAATTGTGAATTTCAAACCTCGTCGTAACGCTGGAATGTTACAAGCATTAGCTTTAAAAACAGTAGGTAATTACTTATGTAGTCTGCCGCAACCATTACATTACATAAGACCGATGATAAATATGCAACGGTCGATAAAGTAGTAAGCGCAAGCCAATTAACGGTGCATTACCATAAGTATACCGACTCTTCCAAAGCATCAGCGACATAAAAATATTTAGGTAATTCAATTAACATAATTTTACTTATTACGCCTACATAATGAAGGGTAGTCAAATTGTATACCTTCTAAGAATGTAAAATAATCACAACTAAATTAGAAAGTAATGGCATAATTAAATAGTATAAAATGCGTAATAGATGTATTCTCGATAATTTGAATAAATGTGAAATATTTCTCAATGAAAAACCGCATTGTTTAAATTTGCGTAAATTTTTTTTAAAACACCTGGTAAAACTCCGTTGATATTCTACAACTTATCGGGGATATCATCGACACAACAATCTTCTCTTGTCCTTTTGAGACTGAAAGGTAGCGTCTACCCTGAACCCACAAATCACAAGATTACAAACCCCCACCCACATACCCCAAACTCACACAGACTAAATCTACACAACCCGAACCCTTACAACCTAAACCTTTAAATTCAAAGTTAAGGAATTTTAGACCTACACCGTGCATACTCACACACCCCAAACTCACTAACATGAAACCCACGAAACCCAAACCTACAAGCCTACAAGCCCCAAGCCTAAATGAATACACCCGAACCTCAAGCTTAAGTCCGCTAGTCTCAAGCCCAAAAATCGTATGACTTCAAACCTTCTCTTATATGTATTATTCTAGTCGAATTGATTGAAAATAGAGTATTAGTTCTATGTCGTAAAAGTGGACCTATGTACATAAAAATATTTTGTTTCCGCAGTATATCGTCTGAGTTGATCTTCAATTGTTTGTTTATCGTCCATAGTGACAGTTAAACGTCAGTCTCATGTTCTCCGTTCTGTCAGTGAGTTAAAACTTGGGGTATTTGGATTTGACTTATATAGACTGCATTTTGTCGTTAGCTCAGATTACGTAATACTTTTGGACTAGAAAAATAATGTATTTAAAGAATCAAGAAGATTTCTGTCTTGTTTGTGGAGAATTTTTATTGAAAAAATACTAAAAAAATTTTCAATTCATTATAAAAATATTCATAAGTCTTGCTATCCAAATACTATGATTGATTTCGGTAATACCTAGATACTGAATACTTTCTGTATTTATTGTGTGACATTTCTTATTCACCGGAAAAAGGGAGATTAAAAGAAGAAGCGCTTTATGTCTCCAATGATTTGGCGATAGCCTAAAAATCATGAAGACGATTATTATTTCTGTCGAGTGGAAACAGAACTCTGGATGAAAAAAATGAAATAATTGTTACTTTGCTCAATTAGCAACAATTTAATGATATTATATTGAAGGTTTGACTTATAAACATGATTGCGGCACTTATAGACCTAATACTTGCCGACTGTTCTTTAACTCCTTAACAGAAAGCTTTAAAGCATAATGGCAATAAATACGCATCCCTTCCTATAGGTTATTGTAGAACTTTTGAAAGAAAGCTACGATGATATTTGATTTTTGCTTTTTAAACTAAAATATGATGAACATAACTCGCAAATATGTAGCGATTTGAAAATAATAACTGTAATTCTTGTACAACAGAATCAATTTTGCAAAATTCCTAGTTTGCTATGTTAATGGAATAGTCGTGGTCTTCAAAATCATTAAGTAAAAAAGATGGGGTGATTCGGCATAGTTTGGTACCCAGTTCAAAAAATGTTCTCAATGATCCTTTAGTGAATAGTTCAAGAATACTTTTACTACCATTCCAAATTTATCTCAAGGAACAATTGACGAGGGAGTTTTAGATGGGCCACAGGTAAGAACTCTTCTAAAAGCAAATAGTTTCAAAATAAAATGACAACTCTTGAACTTGCTGCTTGGAAAGGTTTTAAAAATATTGTTTCTAAATTTGTATGCAATAATAAAAATCCAGTTCATAAGGAAGCTGTTTATGAAATTCTGGATGCATACGCATATTAAGATGTTTAATGAAATCTAAAATTCATTACCTTCATTCTCATTTTAATTTTTTCCCGAAAAATCTTGGGGAATCTAGTGAGGAGCAAGGAGAAACATTTAATCAGGATCTTAAGGTTATAGGACAAAGATATCAGGGTGTCTTGAGAGGAAAGGGGACCCACGCAGAACTAGCACCCCAGTCGTGAGAGACAAGGGGACTCACGTTAAACAAGCACCCCAAAGGAAACAAAACTTACTACGTCCACGCGGTTGTTTCTAGGTAACGCTAAAATTAAGATTCCAAAATTGCATTAAGGGTATTGGGTTAGTAATACTACAAAATAAAGTTGTAAATATATACTTTTTAACGAGGGCACCTTCTAGTGACTATCGTCTGCGCCCCATGCAGGATACTTTCTGCACTGAGGGTTAACAATACTGGCTGTATAGCTTCGACTTTTTGCCGATATAGTGCAGGTACTATGCAAACCCTTCATAACCTGACAGCAACTGTTTCCTTCTTCCATCGGTCTCACCGCCACTACCAATCGTTCACAGTTGCGGCCCAGCAGTCGTTATCGTTCCCTCGAACACTTCTACGTCTGTCAAGGTACTTCTGACGCTTTTCTCTGGTGAGCTTATCTATGGGTATGACTCTTGCAGTGCGCCATAACGCTGCACCGAAGCAAGACGTTTTTGCCTGCATTGAAAGTGCAGAGCGTCCACTCAGACCTCGGCTCAGTACAGTATTATGAGTTTTGCTACCCCGATGAGCAGAGTACCCTCTTTGAAGGTAATCCTTCAGAATATTGTACAGATACTCCGGTACATCGCAGAGTTGAACGCATCTTTTACATGCAGCACAACGATCTGGCTAATGTCCCACCTCTCCACAGTGGACCGGGAGATCCGCAATCCTGACCAAAATTAAAAACATTTAACAATCTGGCTGAAAGTGCTTGACAGGGGGTTTTTAGGGTCTCTGAATATGAATTTTCTGTCTAAAGTTACAAATTTAAAATGGCGGCAAATTTTTAGAATTGTTAACAGATTAGTCTGAAAGTGCTTATTCGAAGGATTTAGTGGTCACTGATGACGAATCTTTGATCAAAAATGGAAAATTCATAATAGTGGAGTTAAAATGATGGCGAAATTTAAGAAAAGTTGACAAATTGGACTAAAAGTGCTGACGTGCGAGTTTCAGGGGTCACCGATTACGAATTTCCAATAAAATATATATAATTTAAAATTGCAGATGCAAACTGTTGGAGAAATTTTATCAAACTTGACGGGTCGGGCTAAGAGTGATTGCTCGGGCGTGTTAAAGGTTGCGCTGATCACGATTTCTTTGACAAAAATGCAAAATTCAAAATCGTGCATTGAAGGTGATGGCGAAATTTGAGAAAGGTTGATGCATGAGGATAGAAGTGCTCAATCGGGGGATTTCGTAATACCTGATTGCGAATCTGTGGTCAAAAATGAAAAATTCAATACACAATAATAGATCTGAAACGATGGCTACAATTTTGAAAAGTTGACAGCTTAGGCTAAAAATATGGAATTCTAGTCATTCCCCTAGGACCTCATTCATGGGGGTGCTTGATTATAGTGAGTCCCCTCGCCTATCAAGTATGAAGGTGCGAGATTATAGTGAGTCACCAAGTATCTCACTTATTGTAATGTTAGATTAAGGTGAGTCCCCTCGCCTCTCACACATTTCTGTGATACACTTAACTGTCACTCGATTCTTCACCTGAAAGCTTCATGTCATGTTTTATTTATCACATTTTTTTTATTAAATTATATTAAATTTCAAATTCATTAAACAATATATTATGATAATTATGAATTATTATTAATGTCTTTAATAATAATATTTTTAAATAATTGGTATTTCATTCATGATAATCATAGTTAATATTTCAGAATTTCAGCCAGAGATGTTATTGGATAGGCAAGTGCATTAAATATCTTAATATAAGTGGGAATGAATCAATGCGCACAGTTGCGATTGAAATGAGTTTTTTTTAAACAAATGAAAACGCGCAAAATGGCGCAGGTCAGACTCAAAGTACATATTCTAGTGAACATAATGTCACCTCATTTCTCTCATGTGTGTGTGAGGCATAAGTGTGCAGAGAAATGAAGTGGCGCCCACATAAAAATGTCACTTTATTCCTGAAAAAATTACACAAAAAATGTTAAACCTGTATATTTCTGGACAGATATTACGCCTATTTCGTATTGTCTAAACATTTATTGATTCGAAAATACTACCGAAAAAATGTATTTTAATTACTGTGAAGTTTCTACAGAATGATAAATAGTTTGATTTATTCAAATTCCATACTTGATTTCCGGCCAAGATTTCGGGTCTCTCGGCCCACTGTGCTCTCATGTGGTGCATTCCAAGCCTCATGAATTTGGCCTGTTACCTCTTCCACTGCCATGACTGTGAGCTTGCCCTCGCGGAAGCAGTAATGATCGTCTGTTAAACCTATTTCGGATTTCACGCCGGCCGGGTGTGTGAATTTGGAGTGAATGGGTTTCGAGTAAGTGGGTTAAGGGTATGTGGGTTTCGGGTTTTTGCTGAGCTTGAGGTTGGTGGGTTTGGGGTGTGTCGATTTGGGGTTTTTGCAGGGCTTAAGGTTGGTGGGTTTGGGGTGCGTAGATTTGGGTTTTTTTGCAGATCTTGAAGTTTGTGGTTTTGGGGTGTAAGGGTTCGGGGTCACAAGAGCGTTATGACCGTAAATCTAAAAAAAATATTAAGACAGAGCATGAATTTGAAGTTACTTTATACTAATAATACGTTTCGATACTGTGGAGAAATAGCTTAAAAATGAGCCTAGGTAAATTAAAAAATATTAATTATTACGGAAGTTAATACAAATTTAAGAAAACGCTGAAACATAAGAAAGGCAGAGAATTTGTAGGTTGCCTTTAAG
>NC_046658.1:4215125-4217106 GCF_010883055.1 Belonocnema kinseyi
TCTTAAATCGAAATGGATCATATACCTATCGTTTCCAATAATTTCAGAAAGTCTCACGCATTATCAGGTCCGAACTGCAAAGAAAAATTCAGGATTTTTTTACGAGAAGCTGAAGTCGATACGATTAGCCCAAAACTATTGGAGAATCGTGATATTTTTTTGGATATTGGATACTTTACCTCGCAATACTAGCTCACGGATATAATAGACCTCGCATATAAAAGGAAAATTTCATCACTTACTCGATACACTTCCGCAATTTACAAATATTGTAATAAACGCTCGAGAAAAGAAGCTCCACCCGAAGCTTAACACTAAGAAGCAATTACAGGGAATTATCACAGAAATACATAGCAAAGTAGGTGACTTCGACTTCCTACTTCCAAGTACACATATTAGAGCCGAAAAGGTGGTTGAAAATACCTGACTGGAAAAGCTACCATCGCTTACCACTCTGAAAGATTATTTATGTGTATTGATATCCCTCTTTTAGAAAAAGTCATTGATCAACTATATAAAATACATCAATACCCAGTACACCAAAAATTAATTGGAAATATAACTGGGGCTGCATATATTTTACCTAAAGAACCATATATTGCTTTATTGCACGATGACCAGAAGTTTTTCCTAGAAAATCAGGAACATCAGAACAATTGTTTCAAAACAATTTATAACACTATTTTTAAAGCCAATAAGCTTATGTATGTAACCTCAACTAGCTCCTTCTGCGATATTATAATGTTAATTAAACTATCCATTGAAGCATTTCAGAAATTTAAAAAATAAAATCATCCACAGCCCATAATTTTCTTAAAATCTGACAAATATTTCACCTGTCATATCTTACCTCTCGCAATCCATATTAATACTGGTCATTGAGTTAAAGATACAACCAGAAAAACACTATGCAAAAATTCAAAATAGAAAAACATTGGATGAATTCGAAAGGCAACTAATAAGCCTGGAAGAAAACCTATAACAGCACAAAACAAAAAATCATACTCTAATTGCGAGCTTATTTACCTTCACAGTAATAATAATAATATTGATAATATATTGTGGAAGAAGAACATTTCGAACAGTCAAAAATACTTTAAACAACGATAAAACGGAAATTAAATGCATGTTTCCCTCTAATCGACGACGCAACATACAGCAGCATAAAGAATGAATCGACACCACAAGAACGAGCGCACAGGGGAGCGAGCGCACAGTGAAACGAATGGTTAGTATCATGCGTGACGTAACCAGCCACAATGCTCACCACGTGTCTGAAACAAAATCCTACAACAATGAGACTCCTCCCACACATCTATAATATCACTGAACTCGATTAGTCAATACTTCAATATGGCAGCTTTATAATTGAAACGCAATCCAAATGCGATAAACAACCTAGGACCGCCTGCAAAGAAAAAACAGAAGAACAACCAAAAGTGTAGATCATATAAACACTCATTCGTGCATTACTTTACTCAATGTAGGTAAGATAGGTTCGAATGAAGATTCTAAATCATCACGTCAAAATTAAAATCATGTTAGTAAGATAATTCAGAGTATACATTAATATAAAAACTAAACCATAAAAGACTATACAACTTAAAAAAGTCTTACTTATCTACATGTAATAAAACAGAAGAATACAGTTGGGTAAGACAAAAATTGCTAAAGGCTAATTGAAACCAGTACCATTCGCTTTTTCTTCCTCACGCTAGATCAAAAGTTAAAACCTGACAAAAGTAGGAAACGAGAAATTACCAAATAGTAGGGGGGAAATGGTATATGATGCAAATGGAATAGTGGAGGCTTTCAGAGACAATTCGGAGATGAAGCTATAGGACACCACAACTGCGATGTTGAACACGGTGCGTTGGATAACTCAATTGAAAAAGTCTGTGTCAATGAGGTTAGGGATATAATTAAGAACTTGAAAAACGGTAAGGCTGCCGGGGTAGACGGTATTAACGCTGAAATGCTT
>NC_046658.1:4217206-4227289 GCF_010883055.1 Belonocnema kinseyi
TCTGGATCAATCTGAAAAATCTCTATCCCATCCACACACTACTCCTTTCCCCTGCCGAGTGAGTCACGCCTACCCCGAAAGGGAAATGGCTTAATGGTGTGAAAAAAAAATAATAGTATAATAAATAAAAAATTTATTATTACAATAGTATATATAGCATGGATAAAGAAAAACAGACTAACAAATAAAAATTCAAACAAAATAAAAAATCTATCTCGAGATGTGAAACAGAGATCTTGTGTACATGAGCACAGAGGGTAGCCACAGAGCTACGAATCATTTTTTCACTCAGGCGCAATAGATTTAATGACCATGACAAGCTGGAAGTGTCTTGTAAACACAATCACAAAAAAGTGTTTTGATTATCTAAGTAAAGGAAATAAATCAATACAAATAATGAAAAAATAGTTAACATATCAAAATTACAATCGATTTAACAACAAAATGATGAAGAAAATTAAAGTAACCCCACTGCGGACTTCTTCTTTCATTAAAGAAAGTAAAACAGGAAAATTGGTAAGTGACCGCCTAAAACAAATCAAAATAATAATAATAATAATAATAATTAAATCCGTTCAAAATTCGTATAAAATCCGCCTAGTCGAGAAGACATTTAAGTCTTCTGGGAACAAGTATATGGAGATACTCATGCTAGATGACGACGCTTCAGATATCTCACTGTTTCATAAGTTTTGCCATAGGCAACTGCTGCGACGTCCAGGAGAGGAGCATTGTAAAATTTTTTTTGGGATTTTTCCCAAAAAATATTGGAACGCAACATACCCAATGTTACAGGAAATTTTACCGAACATAAATTCGGAAAAATTTTCAAATTTATTTGGAAATTATACTTTAGGAAATTTTCCCAAAAATATATTCGGAAAAATTTCCTAATTTATTTGGAAATTATACTTTCAAACTATGAAATTTTCCCAAAAATATATTCGGAAAAATTTCCTAATTTATTTGGAAATCATACTTTGAAATTAGGAAATTGTCCCGAAAAAAAATTTGGAAAAATTTCCTAATTTATTTGGAAAATGTGCTTTAAAATTAGGAAATTTTTCCAAAAATATATTAGGAAAATGTCCTAAATTACTGCAGAATTAAACAGTAAAATTAGAATATTTCCTCGGTACTTAACATTTTATTCACGAACCTAAATATTGACGAAATCTATTCACTTGACTGGAATTTTACTATTTCCTTCATGAGATTTGTAACTTTAGTGGCCCTTTTTATTTTTCGTCCATTAGCTGTCCTTTGATTAATTTATGGGGTCAGTGGCGTGTCCAAGATCATTATTCTGCAATACATGAGATTTAATTACCTATATATTTTTTATATTGACGGTGTAATAATAATAATAATAATAATAATAATAATAATAATATATATTAATTTATCTACTTTACATTCCCTCTTAAAAATATGCTAGAAAGGAAAAAGTAATAGGAGTTTTACCTTTCAAGAAACTCTAATGTTGATGCGGTCTCCTTTTTATAATGATACCCGTACACGAAATGTACTAGGTCGAAAAGAAGTGTACTTCCGAGCACATAGTTTGCTTCCATTATAATATTTTGGTCAATCAAAATATAAGACCTGCAGGATTGATCGTATAAAGAGGTTTCTGCAAGGAGGAAACTAAAAACAATTCTTTCATTAACAGTATTAAATAAATATAAAATTGAAATAAAAAGTAAACTGTTTTCTTTCTGTCGTTTTTTTACATTTAAATATAATGTAGTATGTACCTTTTAAACAAGCATTGGATAAGCATAATTCTTTACATTCATCTCCTCTTCAGTTGTATTGGCATTCTGAAAACATAAGATACATAGTAAAATTAGCTTAAAATATGCCGATCCGATGAATAAGATGTATATAATAATTAATATAAATAAAGTAAACACCTAAAGGAAATGAATGAAAAGATTAAAATTATTTAAATGAATAAAAAACAAAATAATGAAAAAACAGAATAGATAAAAGAATTAAAATAAGTAGATAAAATAAATTAAATGAATAAGAGAAATAAAATGAAGAAAAAATGAAATGAATAGAATACATCAAATCATTACAATAAATACAATGAATAAGATGTATATAATAAATAACATAAATAAAGTGAACACCGAAAGTAAATGAATAAAAGAAATGAAATAAATACAATAAATAAAATGAATGAAAAGAATAAATTAAACGAATAAAAGAAATAAAATGAAAAAGGGAAATAAAGTAAACGAAATGAAGAAAAACAAATGAAATGAATAAATCAACTAAAGTAAATGAATAAGAGAAATGAAGCAAATAAAATGAAGAAAAAAGTAAAATGCATACAAGAAATGAAATAAATACAGTAAATAAGATGAATGAAATGAAGAAAAACAAATGAAATGAATACAATAAATAAAATGAATGAAAATAAGAGAATAAATAAAATATACAAGATAAATGAATTAAATGAATACAACAAATCAAATGATAAAAATGAATAAAATAAATGAAAATAATCAAATAAATAAGGAAATAAACAATATAAAATATATAGAGTGAAAATTAAACAAAATATTGAAACAAGGTATAAGCGTGGGTTTTTTTGTCGAGAAAATAGACCTTTAATATTTTCAAAAAAACCGCCGCCATTTTGTTAATTGCTTATATTTTTCTGTGCATTTCGAAAGAATTCAATAAACCATATAAAAATCAGAAAGAAAATATAAATATATCAATTAGGTGCAAAGTTATAGAGAATTAAATAAATTGAAGTTTTTTTAAACAAAGCACAAAATTCAAACATACATAGCCTTGGAAAGCATCCCCATACACATTACTTTTGTAGAAAATAATTTTTGTCTACAAAAAGCTAATAAACTAGATTAAAACATATCAGAATTAATTACTTACCTTAGGCTCATTTTGCAACAATTATCCTTATAGTCACTTATAGTCTTATCCTTATGATCTTTATAGTCACAGAAAATATACTGACACTCAAAACTACACAGAAATGTTTTAAACAAGAGGTTGATGATAACCCCGTATATACATTGTGATTCAGGGTGACTTTTTATTTGACTTGAAACTTTTTATTCATAAAATTTTTCCACAAAGTGCCTATTTTTCGAGATATTTGAAAGTTTCAAGTTAAAAAAATCACCCTGTATATACAGGGTGAATTTTTACAGGGTCCCTATACAGTACTTGAAATTTCCCCGACAAATGTTTTGTAAAATTACTGCTGAAATTGAAGTTTTTCTAAATAGTATGGAATTTTCTTATTCCCAAAGTTATGTGCAAATTTTCCAGACAAATAGAATATTTCCTATGGAAATATAAATAATAATAATGCTTCGTTCTTAAATTTATCCTCTTGTTATTTTTGTTTCAAACTTCGCACTTTAGTAATTAAGACCCACCCATTCCTCTTTCATTGTTGTATCCCACTTGATGCTCTCCCATGGTATTTCTGTCGAGGTGATTGGCTGCAAATAGCTAACGCTAGCCAAGCCATCCTCAGCAGGGACATTTGATGTTCCACTTCTTACCTCGGGAAGCGATAGACATTCAAAAATCTTTAATATACTCTCCATTATTATTCATGGGTTTTGGTGTTCTTACAAATTCGCAGTTGATCTATACAACCAAGGTCCATAAGTGTAGCGAGTTAAGGCATGAAATAAAGACAATATGGAGGAATGGGAATCATGCATCTATTCGTCCTATTTTGATTTCGGCTACAGGCAATGTGCACGCAAGATGCACTGAACGTCTTGAACAATAAGGTATCAGTAGGGTATTGGCAGAAGCTCAGAAAACTGTTTTATTAAACACCTGTCGCATTGTAAGAAACTTTCTTGATCAACAGGAAGAAAGCGCCTAAAAACCTGCTTAGTGGCCAAGGTTGTGACATAATCAACGGAAACTATGCCGATTAGTCATAACACCACTGTGTTATCGAGAAACACTGCATTTTTGAGAGTCATTCATAATAAGAAACAAAAACTAAAGCATGGAAATAAAATTACTGAAACAAAAAAATTCCGAAAATACGGCCTTTTCCTTTTCTTAAATTAAAAAGAAAATTTAAAATAAAATTACTTAACCAGCTACTTATAACTATTTATAACTACGACTTATATTAATAAGGTGTAAATAAATAAAAAAACGATATATTTAAAACAACAACACCAATTGAAAAAGAGAAGTGACAAACACCTGGTGTTCTAATTTTAAGACAGTAGTTTAATGTTTAAATAAGCATTTTTTGCAAAAAACAAAAAAGAAGAGGAAACGAAGGTGAAAAATTACAAAAGAAACCAAAATTAATAAAAATAAAAATTAAAATCAAATTAAATTAAAACGTGGACATGAAATCGGACTTTCATTACAGGAACAACTCCTGTATCCACACGACTCTCGCGAATTGGTAGCTGTAACAAAAACAAAAGCAATGGAATTATTAAAGCCACATCAATAAAAAAATGTACAAAACGGTAAACGGACAGGACACTGAGGATTACCTTCACTGTCGTGGAGGATAATTCCGCAGTTGTATCGGAACTCCCTCTTTACCATGAGGGCATGTCGACCGCAGAGACAAAATACATTAATGCAGGCAGGAATTCTGAAACAGAAAGAAGAGAAGGAACACTTTAAATTAACTTAAATTCGTAGAAAGAGAAGCAAAGGAAAGGGAATAGAAAAAGAAGAAAAGATTACCTCAAACAGCTAGAAGACTGACCCGGCGTGTGCGTGCACGTGCGGTCAAAAAAAGCCAGCTGTCCGTGATCGAATAAAGGAATTTGAAAGAAAAAAGGAAGAGATAAGGTGCAGAATGGAACTCGCAAACACCCATATTTAGCTCCCGTCATCAGAAACCCGTGGAATCTAAATAGTTCACCATAAGATAAAATAAGGTTCCTAAGTTCCAGCGTAGGAATTTGCTAGAGCACCCCCGAAAAGTCACTATATAAGTGCTCAACGACCGTGATGTCCCGATTAGAAACCACACAGTATAAATTTTCGTGGCTAAAACACACGATTGCATGAGCAATCTTATTAGGATGACCTTTCCAAAATACAAACTGAAAAGTCCCCAAAAGTTTTTTAGTTCTAAACACACGTTGCCGCAAACAACTGGTCCTTGACAGTCGCGATGCGGAAGCGGATACGGTGATCGATTCCTAAATCTACACTAAAATTTCTCTCGGAAATCAAAAGGGACCAATGAAAATCCTCTATGGACTGTCTAAAGGTTGAATTTACTTGCGCCTCATTACTAGCAGATGTAAACGTTGCTGTTAGGCAGACGGGAACCCCCTCACCAGGCAGAAATCCTTGTAGGAGGTAGTTACAGCAGACGAAGAAACTGAGCTGTCGCTGTCCATGGTTTTAAGGTAACACTAAGCACTTAAGGAGAAGACAATAACATTCGGCATCTATATCAACCCGAAAAAAATTGATAACAGCAGCACAATCTTGAAAACGCAGTCTAAGATAGCATCTGGACCCTCGCATGATTAAGAACATACACAGCAAAAAGAAAGATTTACACTTACCGCATGAATCACGAAGCTCGCAGACATAAATACTACATCATTTCGAAACACCCCGGTCTAACTGGCCAAAATTAAAACCACAATGACTATGTGAAATTCACTATCGAAAAACTACTCGCAAATTTCGTATAGTTCAAATACCAAAATTTAAAAAAACGCGACGAACAAAAACACCATATGAAATAATATCTAAATAAAAATTACATAATAAAACAGTAGATAACCTTCACATAACAAAAAGAACCTCGTCATAACTCTGGAATGGTAAAAGTATCAGCTTTAATAACTGTAGGCAATTCCTTATGTGGTGAGCTACAACCATTGAACTACATACTACCGATGATAAATATGCATCGATCTATAAAGTAGTAAGCTCAAGGCAATTAGCGGTGCATTATCATAAGTATACCGACTCATCTAGAGCATCAGTAACTTCGAAAGAAGCAGATTATTCATTAAACATAATGTTACTTATTACGCCCACATAATGGAGGGTAATCAACTAGTATACCTTCTAAGAATGTAAAATAATCCCAATCAAAATTAGAAAGTAATGATATAATTAAACATTTTGGAATGCGTAATAGATACATCTGCATATAGAACATGGAATTTAAATATTGTCAGTGAAAGGGGAAGACCAAAGTAACAAAAATAATCATAAATATTACCAAAATCAATATAGCCGAAAATGGGATAGAATTAAAATTATAAAATATGTTAGAAACATCCTGAATGAAAGCAAACCGAGTACGAGTGTTTCTTAGTTTTATTGATCCGAACGTGCCTTGTCGAGTTTTCTCCAACTGCATGTGACGTTTCAAGAGGCTTATTCCTATACAAACCCCGGACTTATCCCTGATGGTTGTCTTTACGTTTTAATAGTCCTACTATTAACCTAAACTTCACTGTACGAACCGCTTGGATAAAGCATTTTGGAGAGAAGTTTACGAAGTTCAGTATGGACTGCACGAGGACTCGGAGAACATAAATAGCTTTAAAGAGCTGTGTGATGTCATCATAACACCTCATGACGAATTCCCACCTATCACTACCGCGGAGGTGAAAAAGTATTAGGAGCTATGAAGAACTATTCCGCTTCGGGACCAGATAACATTAAAACTTCCTTATGGAAGAAGTTTCCTTCAACCCATTAGCATCATTCTAAATGATAGGATTGTTCAGGCAATCGGACCTGCGTAGCAAGGAATGTATGAAAAATGAGGCTCACGAAAGATTATGCACATAAACGAACGCATGCGTCTTAAGTTTTCTGCTACAAGACTCTAAATCTCACGCGTTCAAGGTGGTCGCGGAATATTGAATCTTGAATGTCTTCACAACAGGATTATTCTGAGTACAGCACATTAAGTCGCAAATTAAAGAGAAGCACGAAGTTCAGGAAGCATGAAGAAGTGGGCAAAGGAGCTTTTCTGCACAAAGCTTCGGAGGAGACTGTTGAAACACTCGGAATTAACTTCAGTATCAGGGGTTAGCAAAATGCATCAAATCTTATCTTTCTCTATTACTCACTCTTAGAAGCCCACATTAAGAAATGACAAGAGCAGAACTTTCATGAACAGCTCCTCGGTAAAAGAATGCACGGCCAAGACGTTTCGAGCCAAGAAATTCCCGATTATACCAGTAGGGCGTACCGTGCATACCCCAAACATCTAGGAAATATACTATTTAGTTGTTCAACTTATGCGGGAACGACACAGAGGCAGAATGCGGGACTAAGAATGTTTTATTACCATATATGCCAGTCTTACGACATTAACCTTGATATTGCTTGGCTAAACGCACCTAGGGAAATAGAGTCAATTGTCGAGAAATGAGAAGTGTCGCATATACTGTAACTTTATATTCTCGATCATTGTTTCTGTTGCACACTCGAGGAAAGAGAGGTATACGGTCTTTATAAGGGAACTGCGACGGTTGTGACCGAAATATTCCGTTAAACTAATCGTCCTTATCATTGGCGCTCTTAGAGGAGCCAAGCATTGACTGATTCATAGCGTGTAAAGCATAGCTGCGTGTAAACAATATGCTAAAACACTTGTAAGGAAAATGCAGAAGGCGGTCGTCCTTGGGACGACTGCCATTGGACATACATGGGGAGCTCGGAAAGTTTTGTCCTACACAGCTTTATTTCACAGCCGTTCAAAATACGCTCCACCACAGTAAGCTCACACAGACATAAGCTGAAACCAATCATCAAACCAGTCCTTCCATGTTTCTTTAGAGAGATTCGCACACTCTTCTTTCCAAGCTGCCACGAGTTCTTCGACACAGGTGAACCGTTTTTCCTTTAGTCGCTTCTTTGCTCCCGGAAACAATCCGAAGTCACAAGGCGACAGATCTGGACTATATACTAATCGCGCGAACCAAGTGCGAACTAGTTGTAACTTGCACCACCCAATTCGTCGCTGTCTTGTATCAACCATAGCATCCAATGGTTTTTAGAAACAGTAGTGGACAAAAATTCTTCGAGCGCCTTATGTATTAAACATTAATTTCGCGGAGATTTAATATTGTTATTATAATGAAGTCATCAGAATGGAATTATTTTACCAGAAGTTCCTAAACATTATATGAAATATGCTACTTCCAATGTAGGCTGTCGGCGCGTGTTAAGAGGTTATAGCTCATTGCGATAATAATAAAAGTGATATTTTCTATTGTGGTATGACACAATTTCAGTAAGAAATGAATACAAGTTGTCATACACCGCTAAAACTTCTATAAAATATAATAAAAAATATCATAAGAGGAAAGGATTAGGACTCATCTTTCAATTAAGCTGGAAGGCATCAATTGCAAACGATACGTTGAAACGGTTGCCTCCCACTGTTGTCAAAGTCAATTGACACACGGGGCACATTCCACCCATTCATTCCTCTAATTCAAATTGAATTGAGTCATGCCATGATCAAAACGATCATGCGTGATAGTATGTTATTGATTTCATTAACTGGTTAAAAAAATCTACCATTGAATTTGTTGATTTTTTGGAAAATTTTAAGTTTCAATAGAGCGTTCAGCTTGATTAGAAGCTGAGTTAGCATCCTTCGCTTTTATTTACTGCCGAAATAAAAGTTATAAACATTTTCAAATTAAAAAAAAATTTACTTGTAAATAAAACCTCACGGTAACTAGTCGAGTTTTGCAAAAGAATGTGTGCATTTTTTCAAGAAATATAACGCTCAAAAGTTGAACAAGTTATGAAAGGTTCTTTTAACCCCATTTTCACCTTCTTTGCAGATTCGCATCAACAATTATAAACGCATTATGGTAAAATAGTATTGTAATTTTTCTGCGTCTTATCAGACAGAGGATCGATTTTTTTCCGTATTTGAGTTAGCTTCTTTAGACTTGCTTTTAGGGAATTAATTCATTCCATCTCACAATAAAAAATTTCTTACATACAGGTTTCTGCAGGTATGTGCACGTTTCTTGTTTTTGATATTGTTTAGTCCAGCATAAAAATATCGATGAAAAATACTTAAGAACGAAAGCAATCCGAAGGATTCATTCGCATCATTCTTATAGCACTCGTATCTTCACATAATGTTATAGACACGTGCAAGGACTCGTATATCTAGCGATATTTTTGGTATTATCATTATAATTGTGTAATAAATCGCATAATTTTATTAATTTTTTCTTCTCTTTATACCATAAGCTGGAACGTCAGACATGTTGTAGCCAACGCACATGATCATGTACACGAGAATGCACACCCTCACAGCAATAGGTTATATCGGGATTTTTTTCGGTTCCCCTCATCTCCCTGTTCTCCCCGGGATATCGCTGGGACAACCTGGGAGATAAATGAAATAAAGTTCATGAATTTCAGTTTCAGATTTAGAACTTCCAGTCATATTAGCGGTGGATGCAACGATTTTAATCGCGAGGAGAAGTGCACAAGAGCAATCGTTCAGACCATCCCTGTGAATTTTGGTGGCGGTGGCGGCTTAAGAAAATAGGTGCTTTACCTCGCGCTGCGCCTTCGGTTTATGTACTTCTCTCTTATATTTGCAAAGAACTTTTGAATTGAATTGAATATTAACTTTAATTTGCGGTGTGAAATACGTAAACTTGTACTGCATTATGAAAATTTTCTAACGTGAAACTGAACAGGTTGATGTCTACTTGCGCGTTACTCACAAAGTTGTTCAGATTAACACATATGAGAGTGGTAAAAAAGCGACTGCTTAAATGTTTATGGGCGACTGAAAATTCGCAAAACTTAGGCAAAATCAGAATATGCCAATTTTTTTCTATGTTAGCCATTTTTAAGCTCGCTAAAACGTTTTTAAAATTGGTGAAAAAATAATATTAAAGTGACAAAACTGTGAGCCCACTCTAAGGATTCACCCGTCTGGCCTCTGGCTACTTTTCCACTCTTCGTTACTGTTATAATTAAGCTTTTCCACCGATATACCTAGTTCTTAAAAATATGTTACTTGAGAGATGAGGTCCTATTGTTCTGCCACTGCCCTTAGGGTCAGTTTGA
>NC_046658.1:4227389-4235539 GCF_010883055.1 Belonocnema kinseyi
GGGCGCATACTTTGAATAAAATATTTGTTATCATTCTCTTGAAATAAATGTGTTTTTTTCTTGAAAAAATACCGGTTTCATATGTATACACCTGGTACGTCGTAATTATACTTGTTTTCTAAAGTTTTTTCATAAAACACTAAAAATTCGTTTTTTAATAAACGAAGTATTTTTTTAGTAAAAAATATTAAATTCCAATATTATAATAAAAAAAGATTCTGTTACGTCATGTTTTATAGAAAAAAGGAATTCTTCAAATCCTACAAAAAGATTATTAAAATATTTTTATCTTTAGACAACTTATTTTTCTAAATATATTTTTCATCATTTATCTCGTGATTTTTTGGTTTCCAATTTCAAGAAAGCAAATAATTTAAAATTTTAATATGCATAATTATTTGAACTCTTAAATTAATTGCCGAATGGCTTATCAACTTTTTTAAAATAATATTTTCTTTAAAAAGTATTTCGAACATGATGCCAGCATAACAATTATTTTTATGTGGGCGAAAAACTTTAAATTAGAATGCCCTAGAACGGTTATTAAACTAATTTTAATCAAAATTACATTTATTATATAAAGTAAAAAGCGGCATCAAAAGCATTTTAAGCATTTTCATATTATAATCAAAAATGATTTAAAGAAACATTGTTTTGAACATAGAACAAAAACAATTACACCTTTGAAAGTAGTATTTATAATAAAAGAATATTTAGTATATTTCTTTACAGGATTTATACTTTTTTATGTGACTGACACTAATATCATAAAAAACTTCAGACTACTTTTGAATAAAAAATTAAGAAAGCTTTAACCCATGTGCGAATTTTCCATTGGGCCATAGTCGGGCCAACTTTCTCGGAGTTGGGCTAACTTTGCCAACCAGGCATTGGCCAACATACCGAAATGTTAATTATGGCCCAACTTTGTTTGCCGATTATCCATGACCAAAATTGGGCCAACTATGGCAATTAATACACGCAAAAAAAATTTCCATTAAATTTGATAGAACTAATCTTATTGTAGATGATACGATGGGTAGTTTAATAAATATAATATAATCACTACACTGTTTATAATCGCACGATATGAAAATTTTTATTCGCCTTGGATTTCGAAACCTGTAAGTTTCGCATTCCTCATTCCTAACGCCTAAAGCCTCTCGGCTAACCTAGCTGGAAGTAATACAAACAAATCTGAAATATAACCGACAGCTGTGCACGGCCGTCTGTAAATTTCTGTGAACCATTCTATAAACGATATTCCTACGCTCATAATAACATACCCGTATGTAATAAGATTTCAGATTTTAGAAATATTACAAATTATTATTGAATATTTTATGAGATTAAACAAGATTAAAAAAAATCAATATATATATGTATATTAATAAATTCATTATAATTCAAAGGATTTCTACAAATTGTCGAAAATTTCAAAATATTTGACAGACTTTAAAGAATTCAGGAAGATTATTTATATTTTTAAATCTTAGAAGTCATTTAAATTCTACCGAAATTCCTAAAAAATTCTTCAAAATTAGTTAAAATCTCTTAAATTAATTAAAAATGTCACAAAATCCCTTAAAATCACTCAAAATCTCTTGGACTCATAAAAAGTATTTTAACGTCTCTAAAATCTCTAGAAAATTCTTTTGCTTTTTTTGATTCTTCTCAAATATTTTCAATTTCTTTAAAATTACTTAAAATATTTTGAAATTCATTTATAAATTTTTTTTGTTTGTAATAAAAGAATGTTTAAAGCCCTCGATGCCGATCTCCGGACCGACTTTGGCCCAGAGTTGGGCCGGTAGTCGGCGATACTCGTTAACAAAAGATGTCCCATAGTTGTCCCGATGGCTGGTCCATGTTTGGGCCATTGTTGAGCCAATAGGCAGCCTAAATTCTTCAGAACTTTTTAAATTCCTTCATGCCGATCTCTGGGTCGACTTTGGCCCAGAGTTAGGCCGGTAGTCGGCTTTACTCGTTAACGAAAGATGTCCCATAGTTGCCCCGATGGTTGGTCTATGTTTTGGCCATTGTTGGGCCAATAGTCAGCCTAACTTCTTCAGAACATTCTAAATCCCTTCATGCCGATCTCTGGGCCGAGTTTGGCCCAGAGCTGAGCCCGTAGTCGGCGTTACTCGTTAACGAAAGATGTCACATAGTTGCCCCGATAGTTGGTCCATGTTTGGGCCATTGTTGGGCCAATAGTTGACCTTACTTCTTCAGAACTTTCTAAATTCCTTTATACCGATCTCTGGGCCGACTTTGGCCCATAGTTGGGCCAGTAGTCGGCTTCACTCGTTAAAGAAAGGTTTCCCATAGTTGCCCCGATGGTTGGTCCATGTTCAGGCCAAAGTTGAGCCAACAGCCGGTCCCGCGTTGTCTGCCAACGTTGGCTGTTTAGGTTGGGCTGACATAAATATCTTATAAATATAAAAAGTGGCCTAACTTTGACTGCCGATCTACGGCGTGCCAAAGTCGTTCCGACTTTGGGCCAACACACCTGCTCTTTGTGCCGAACTGCATTCGCACCTGGGAAAAATAGTTGAAAAATAATGTTGTTACATGATACTATTCTTTATCTTTAATTCTTAAATTATATATTTCGAAATAGTAATTATCTTGATGAGTTTTTTTTATGTGATTTTAATTTTATCAATAAAATATCATACACATTGTTAACAGCACTATTTGTCTTATTTAATTTTTCGCCTAATCGTTTACTAAAAAAAATGATATAAATAAATCTATACGTGCGTCTCACACACGAGATGCCTGCGCGCGTACTCGTTTTATTATCTGCGTTACTTCCAAACTGTGTCAAAAGTCCTGAACTCTTTTACATTTTCTGTATCTCAGGGTACACCGCCATCAGTTCACCACATTTTGCATTAAATTTAAACACTTATGCTTGTTTGTGACATGCTACATTCGATTAAATCAAACTAATCTGCAACCCAAAAATCTGTAGTCATGCATTGGAAAAATCATGGCTGGGACAGCAGAAACCTCAATTTGCGAATAAAAAAAAATTGGGTGCCGTTCTTAATAGTTAAATTCTCCAATTTTTGATAGAACACGTAGTTTTGTTGTATTCGCAAAAAAAAACACTGGCGATAAGAAATGGATTCGCTATGATAAACTTCAGCGTAGGAAATCGTGATTTGAGCCCCGCCAACTATCAACACCAAAACCAAACATCCATGGATCGAAGCTCATGCTCTGTATTTGACGAAATCATCAGGGTGTAGTGTACTACGATCTACTGCAACCTAATAAAACAAATACGGGCGACCTTTATCGAAAACAACTAATGCGATGGAGCCAAGCATTAGAGGGAAAAACGGCCGCAATACGAGCAGAGACACGATAAAGTTATTCTTCTGCATGGCAAGGCTAGGCCCCACGTAGCAAAACTTGTCAAAACATACTTCACAGAGAAAAATGTATGGTCAAAGTTATATGGTAAAAATTGAGGGAGCCAGCAAGTCTTTCTACATGGTCGAACGGTCCTTTCAAATTTTTTTTGACATGGTTAAAAAGACTCTTATTATATCGTCAGTCTGACTTTTATAAGAACATCATACTCATATTTGAATTATTTCAATAATCACTGTTAATTCTAGCATTAATCGATTTAGGATAAACTGGAATTGGATTCATTTACTTAAGATTAATCTTTATTTTTCAGTTCAGACATCAACTCCTGAGATTTGTGGAAAGACAGGTGGCAGGGTCAGGGTCAATGCACTCGTCCTCCTACATCCAGTTGATGGAGAGCTGGAACTGTAGTGAAAATTCGTAGAAAAAGCTTTAACATTAAATTCATAAATAATTATTTCTTATTAATTACATTTTTAAAGATTTTTATACGCATTAGTAATTTTTAAATTTAAGATTATTATCGAATCGCCCATACGAAATGACTACGTCAAAATTCTGAGATAATCGATTCGACCATCACATACGACACAGTCGAATGTCTGAGAAAATGAGATCGACCATCTGAGATTTCCGAACCGACCCTTCACAATGATCCGGTCAGTCAGCTTCAGATGACTGAGAAGACGATCTGAGACAATCGAGACGTCTTTCTGAGATTGTCGATTTGGACGTCTTCTTTTTATTTTCTAGAGATAGCCGCTTTAGCCATATTCAAGAGCTGTCCTATAGTCGACCCTGCAATATGATCTGTCTGCACATTTATATGGACAAACAGACCTTCTATTTTTCTCCGTGTTGGAAACGCTAAAATGGGAAGTCTTACCACACCCGCCGTATTCTCTAGACATCGCGCTGCCTGATTGCCAGCTCTTCCGTTCCATGACTCATGGTCTGTTTGAGCAACGATTCACTTCTTATTAGGACGTGAAAAATGGGTCGACTCTTGGATAGCTTCAAAAGTCGAGTCGTTTGTCTGACGTGGCATCCGTATGCACCCAGAAAGATGGGAGAAAGTAGTAGCTGGCAATATACAATGCTTTAAATGATCAACTGGTATCCACTTTTCTGAAATAAACACGCAATTTTACAAAAAAGCTCTCAAATTTAAGGCAAGCTCCCAATATTGTAGAATAAATCGATAAAAACTCATTAAAATATTCATAGAAATTAATTTCGAAATCCTGAGTATTTTTGTACAGCACTTTATCATATTAAATTTAGAACAAAGTTCCATAAAATTCCAAATGATTCGGAAAATACTTCAAGCGTAAGTGTGTGTGTTTTGTTTGCTATATGAAAAGGTTATTAGTTATAGGGGTGGCTAAGTTATTGAAATAGAGGTTAGTAAATAGGTTTCAGCACATAGTTATTTTTTTATATTTAATAAAATGTGATCAGTAAAATCACTGACAATAATAAAAACACTAGTAAGACCAGTCCAGCTAATAAAGGCAGCAAAATACGCTGTACTAATAATGATAGGCGAAATCATGGGGCTGTCCAGGCAATTTAAATACTGTTCGAAATATTAAAGGTGGAAATACTTCAGCCAATGAAGACAAGACTCCAGATAAGTCCAATTATCAATGAAAAAGCCAATCCAGCTACTAAAGGCAATGTAATGGGACTGCCTTACCAATTTAAAGATTTTTCAAAATAATAAAGACAAAATACATTTTGGACTACCAAAGATATTTTGTAGTCCAAATGATTATGACAAGACTGATCTGGTTAAAGTCACTGAACAGATTAAGGTCAGTCCAACGAAAAAAGGCAAGACAAGTTATTAATCCAGTCAGTTAAGAAAACACTATAAATCAGTCCAAAAAAAAAGCCAGACATGTTATTTGTCCAGTCGGTTAAGACATAACTATAGATTAGTCCAATCAATAATGGTAAGAGATGTTACAAGTCATAAGAAGCTTACTCGCATTGTAATTTGTTTCTGAATACGGCATGAATTTGTTTCATGCAGTTGTGAAACATAGGACGATCACTCATATTGTCATTTGTTTCTGAAATTCGCTGTTTCCACTTTTCTATCATTTGTACTCATCTCAGAAAACGCTTAGTTCCATTTGTTCTCAATCCTTAAAATAGAGTACTTCCGAATAGATACATCGTAAAACAGATAGAATACTTCGGAATAGATACATCGTACAATAGATACATGCGTCCGCAAATGTTAAAATGTGGATGTACGATTAAGGATTTATGTTTGCATAATACGTTTGCATAATACTTGCAGAAATCAAACTAACATGGCAGGACAATATATAATACAATTTTATGTGCGTGATGTTCGATCAGAACCTTGCGCAATGGTGCGTATTTCTGAAGAACTGAATGCGCAAAAGTGTATTAACTGACTGAAATAATAATATGTCTGATATTTGTTAGTTGGATATTGGTTAGTTGGTTGTACTGATTCAGTCTTGTATTAACCAACTACACTAATAACATGCCTTGCATTTGTTGGTAGGACTGATTTATAGTCTTTTCTAAACCGACCGGAATAATAACATGTCTTGTACTTGTTTCTTGGACTGATTTATAGTCTTTTTTGACCGACTGGACTAATAACATGTCTTGACTTTGTTGTTTCGACTAATATATAGTCTCTTCTTAACTGACTGGACTAATAACATGTCTTGCCTTTGTTTTTTGGACTGATTTATAGTCTTATTTTAACCTACTGGACTGTCATGGCTTGCCTTTGTTGTTTGGACTAATTTATAGTATAGCATATATTATTGCTTTGGAAAAGTAATTTATTAATAAAAAATATAAAATTTACAATTATTTGTCTTCTCTAAATTATCAATAATTTATACTAAAGAATTGGATGTGATTAATATAAGTTAAGAAATAAGGTGCTAAATCCTAGCGCTTTGTTTCGTTGTCAACAATTTATTTAACTTTACTTTACCCATATTAAAATTCAATTTTTCATGTTAAATGTGAGCATAAAATATATTCTTTCTAATCCTTATAATCCTTTCTTATTTATTACGACTAAAAATACTAGAAAGATCATAAGGAACTACATGGTTTAGAAAAAGCATAATCTAACAAATTTTAAGTTCTAACGTAATAATAGCGGTTGCACATCTTATTTAGAATCTTGTTAAGAAAGCATCAAACTTCGTATATTCCTATATCTTAATTTATTAATCCGCTTTTTTTAAACTTATGATAATAATTAACCTATTTTTAAACTCTGATATAGGGGATTTCTTATTGTTTCGAAATTTACAATAAAAAATATGAAAATATTAAAAAGTTCTCAGGACAAAATTTAAGCCCAAAAACATAATTGCTACTTTCGAGAATTTCTTTCCTCTTTCCGATGTTTTTCTCTGCAATTTGAGTATGTCCAATAACATAAATTTTTTCGTTAACAAAAATCTGTGGTTGGTGCAAGATACTTAAAAATATAAGAGGGACTTTATGGAGACTTTTCTATTTATTAAGAAATATTTCGAAAATTTCTATATTGTAAAGAAAAGGTCACTACCCTGCTTCTCGGAATACTGTAGCTGAGATTATAAAAATATTTAACGTTGATTTGATGGAAGAAAGACGTACATACACATCTATCGTATTCCTTTTCAAAATAATACGCTGTATGATTGTCTGTCCAGCGATATCTAAAATAATTCTATACTCTGAGCCAAAATTCAATACTAGAAGTAAAGATACGATATATCCCTCTTCCAGTTTGGTGTATTAATTACCACGATATATCATGTCTACTAAAGTGGTCCAAAAAAAGCGTTAAATTACGAATGTTATAAAGAAGTGAAGGTGCTATGAATGTTTAGTGGTGTCAAACTTACTCTGAGGAACAAATAAGCACATTTTGTTTTGTTTCTTTAATGCACTAAATCGGTTCATTTTACCTTTCTAAATTGGAACTTCGTGTGGGTTACGTTTCCAATATGATGGCATGTGCGATTTTTAATTGATTATTATGACATGTGACCTGTCTGAATTTGGCAACTAAGGACATTGACAGCATCAGCAAAAAACAGAAGTTTGGAACTGCACTGATTGCTCTTAATCTTTGGGTAAAGAAAGTACTCGTCATCGGGGGTCTTTTCTCTCTATTTCATCTGAGGGAGATACTCGTATCAGTAAGTCAGGGATGCCTTCTGTCTCGCTGGGGCCAGGAGTTGAAACACTAATCTCCATTGCTGTTGCTAAGGGACAGGAGTTTGGCCTTCTAAAAATCGCTACCTTGTTGGAGAATTTTGAGTCCAAACAAATGGCATTTAATAATTCATTTGAGTTGGCCATCAAGGAACAAAAGTTGATGTCGTCAAAAATACTCGTACTTCCCGCATTGCGATATTAGAGGAGACCACATCTTCGAACGTGACGGATATCATAAAGTTTCAAGCGGATTCTGAATCAGCTTCAGATAATATCAGAGTTTTGAAGACTCAAATTTTTAGTTTAATGAATAGATATGACTACTTAGAACAAAATGCGCTTTCTTCAACACTTGAAGTTCACGCGTTACCGGTCAAACAGTTAGAGGATTTGCCCGCTACTTTTTGTCAGATTGCTGTTGCTTTAGAGGTGCCACTCACAAAAGATGATACAGTCTGTCAAGTTAAAGCGTGGGTGGCTTTACTCGCAGTCGGTAAGGTGTATCGACATGATTTTGGTGTCAAAATATTAAGAAGAGCTCCCTC
>NC_046658.1:4235639-4244774 GCF_010883055.1 Belonocnema kinseyi
AAAATATGCCAATTAGCACAAATGGTAAGTTCCGACAGTGCCTACAAGTGTGCCTACTGGCCGCTAAATGACAATACCGGTTTCATATGTATACACCTGGTATATGCTGGTATACGTCGCGACGTCTGAGTAACGTGCCCCGCACGCTTGTTATCTAGGTATTTGTGTATTCTTAATGTTGTATTTTTGATTAAAGCACTAAAGGAATAATACATTGAGGAAATACCTTTCCAAAGCTCCCTTTACCCAGAACCATCAAAAAATTGAAATCACTTGCTCGTATCAAGTCACTCTTGCCCATATTGTGAGGTACATCCTTATCCTGGCCCACGGGAGTCTTCTTAGTGACAGAAGTTTTCTAAACAGTGAAAGATATTACAGAATTTAAATGTGTGGAAATATATTGAGACACAAATAATGCTTATTTATTGAAAAAAATGCAATTGAAATAGCAAATGATTGCACCATAATGCATGGACGACGATGCCATGCAATGTTACGGGCAAACTCCACAGTCCAGATTTTTGGCACTATTGCCTAACAAGGTCCGGAATTAGACACGCTTTTGCAAAAAAATATGAAATTCATGAAGTTAGGATGCACTATTGCACTACAATGCATACCAATAATTATTCGGTAACGTAAGTTCTGAAAGGAAAAAATTAAACTTCGGTCAAGTATCATTGCATCGAAATTTAATAGGCTGCAATAATTTTGTTACGAAGAATGATTAATTAATCATTAATTTGATGAAGAATTATAAGATGAACTAAACTGTATTTTTTATTATTTTTCAACTAGCATGCAATACACATGCCTCAAGTGCGCATTCATGTCTCTGTGTTTCCTTTTTCAAGGTTAAAATATTAACAACTTAAAAATTGATTATTTAAACAAAAATTTATAAATACTGTGTTTCAAATTTGTTTGAAAGAATAATTATTAATCAATAATTTAGAATTGAGAAAGTTTCAAATGAAATTCAATATATTGAACGAGTTTCAATAGAAAACTTTCAAAATCAAACACTTTTCGACGAGGAAAAATTTTAAGTATGGAATAATTTGTATATCAAATAAATAATACGGTGATAAATAATTAAATAATATTAATTCAAAGTCTAAGATTAATTTTTGGTTCAGAAACTCTCAAAATAATTTTGTTTAAATTAAACAATTTAATTAAAGACAAGTTCAAAGTGTACAATTTTTAATTAAAGGCGTTAAAAATTATACGATTTTATTTTCAATTGAAGAATGTAGAAATTAAATAATTTCATATTGCCATTAAGCAAATACGTTTGCTTCAAAAGGCTAAAAAGAATATATTTTCGGATTAGAATTATAAAACTGTTATATTTCTAAGAAGGGCTTTAATGAAGAGGATTTTAAACAGACGCTTGCCCTTCAGAAATCTGCCTACTTAATCTGCAGTCTTGTCTGATTCAGGTGCTAACCTTCTCCGAAAATGAAACAACTAGTGTATTATTATCAATTAATGCCCAAAACGCGCCAAAGTGTTTAGACGAAAAAAAAGTTAATTTATTGAAGCAACCTGTTCAGTTCCGTGTTGCATCTTTTTGTAGAAATTGTTTTGTATTTGGGAACGAAGCTGGCTTTCTAACTAACCCATTAAGTCCAAAAACAAAGAAATTTCTCTCTTACTTGTAAAATTATTTGATGAAATCAATCCATTCTTCGATCGTTGATATTTATTGATTTCCAATCGTAGATTTCAAATTATTTGGACCGTAAGACATAAATAATTTGAAATCTACGATTTGAAATCGATTTCTCTCTTACGTTTGAGCTTAAATAATTTGATAAAAAAGCAAAGAATTTATTGTAAAATACGCTTTTCTACTATTTGCGGGTATGCTCTACACGATGCAATGGTTTAAAAAACGGATAATATCGATTTTCAATTAATAATTAAAAAGAAATTCCTTTTTTTAAGCAATTTTTTTCAATCAAAAAATAAAGGGGGAAAGAATTTTTTAGTGTCGCAAATGTGCAAAAAAGTGCAAAAAATGTCTGAACTTTTTAAATCAGTTGAGTTTTTTTATCTACGATTTTTTTAAACAAAATGGCTGCCAAAAAACGGAAACCAAAAATTTTTTATTTCGTTATATCGATATTTTTGGTGATTTTTTCACTCAAATCATATAAATATTTAATTATTTCAGTAAAACGGTATTTGAATAGTTTATTTACAAACAAAATAAAAATATTTAGTGTTAAATAGTTAAAATAATGATATAAGGATTATAAAAAATTATTTTATTGCTATATTACGTCATTTCCACAGCAAAATCCAATGCAGTCAGTGAAATATCATTTTTTTCCAACGATTGAGTGATTCACTGATATTATTTTTATAAAATTAAAAGTTAATGTTTACTGATGTACAATTTTACATGAATCTGTTGTGTCATTAATATTATAATATTGAGTAATTATTTAAGATTGTGAAAAAAACGCTGTCTAGCTTCGTTGCGATATGAGCCCAGGTCCTTCAGATTGCCGGTCTGATGCTCTCGGTTTCCGTTTTTTGGCCTTCATTTTCTTTTAAAAAATCGTCGATAAAAAAAAACAACCTTTTTTATATAAATTATTCAAGCTCAAGCGTAAGAGAGAAATTTCTTCGTTTTGGAACTTAATGGGTTAAGAACAAAAATGATGTTCAATAAAGTGTTTACATGACAAGTGGTTTACAGTTAACAAAAGTACAGTTCGTAAAGAAACTAGTGAACCTAAAATCTTCAAAGAATTATAGTTTTAAAATAAGTTGGAGAACAATCATGACATTGCACAAGTGATGGCTCTAGATATTCTTCCATGTAGAGAAGATGAAGAATCACTGTTGGCTCAACGAGAGAAAACAATTTTGAACAACTTGCAAAGAATTTCTCACATAATAAAAAGCTACATCGATTTATTAAAAGGTGAGACCAGTATTAATTGATCAAGAAATAAAAACTAGATTTCGAAACTAAATTTTGAATTCAATTTTTTGTTGAGAAACTGCGCAATGAAAAAAAACTGCAAACCGAAACTTTAGCGGAATACAATTCAATTGAAATACAATTTGCCAACAGGGAAGAGATAGCTGCTGAAAGTACAATTTTTAAAAGGTAAAGCTAAAGTTTGGGCTACGTAGAATTAAACACAGGGAATATAGTTTTAGAACTTTATTTCTAAGACACGGTCGGAGTAGAACTGACGCCTCGAGCCTAGGCGTTACATGCAGAGGGCTCGCTTAAGGGCGAGTTCAAGGGTAGTAGTAGGACAAAGGCCCATCCAACATAGTGTAAAAGGCAGTGAGGCAACGGCACATCTCACACTCCCCTCATTAGATTGTTTTTACTCCGAAAAAAAATTCTTTGGACGAGTGCGTAGCTTAAACTCTCGCGCGCTCACTATATTTAAAGGTTTAATCTCAGCGGAATCTGGGAATGCTGTTGTATAAGTTACAGTTTGAGGTACATTTGACGTGGTCACATTATTATTTACGCAGAACATTTGTATGTACGTTTTTGGTAGGCATCCTCTAATTAATTTTAGGATGCTGCATTTGTATGAAGCAAACAGTAAAACTAACGCAATGCAGGCGTGACTTAAGTATGCTAAGACATCGCTTATTTTTTTGGTCCAATTTTTAGTTCGACCCGCAATTTTTTATTTTAGTTAGAGCATTTTTTATATCGTCTAGGGTTCGATTGGCTTCGCTGATATTTTCATATTTTACATGTTTTTAAAGAGGTATGTGTCTCTCTTTTACTAAGTCCAGATCGTTTTTGTCCTACGGTTGTATAATTTTTTTGTACACCTTATTTCTCTGTATTTGCTCTTTAAGAGACTAATTTTAATGATTGTACCTTCGGTGCTAAGAATACAACTTTCGGTACTAGTTATTTTTTGCGATGATACTAAATTAACATGCTCATCAGAAGTTTCGCAAAATACATGTAGAGTTGTTTGTTTATCGGGAATAACAATGTACGAATTCCCTTTCTTTAACGGTATAAATACAATTTCGTTGATCCTAAACGGGGAAAACTGGCAATATTCTTGACTAAGTTTTTTATACTACTTCTAATTATTGAATTCCCACAGGAATTAGTTTCGTAGATTAACTGTATCGGCTGCAATCTCTTTCATACGTAAATCTTGTTCAGTCTTTTACAATTATTGATCGTCTGCTTGTCGCTAGGTACATATAAAGTCCTCTGATTGTTTCGTAAGATATAGTCATGTTTGGGAATTACTGCTAGAAATGTACTCTGGATTTTTTCTGGTATAGGAATCAGGTGGTGGACTTGGTAACTTACGTTTTCAAGTTGGGGAACTTGAATCGAGTACAAGAAGCGTTCGCTTAATAAAGTCATAATGACTTGATAAATATCTCAAATATTCTGGAAATTCTCTTCTTTAAGTGTGTAACGAGCAATACCTCGGCTCGCTACATATATGCATGTACATGTAGGTATTTGTATGTATGAACGCAAGTGCATAAGCGCGCGTACCTTGGACTGTGAGTCACCATTGGCACACGGCACAGCGACCCGAGTAACATCGGAGAGCTATCCTGGGTGTGGCTCCTCTGGCCGTCCGACACTCCCAGTAGGCGACCGCATAACTTCCGTCACCCCCTGAACTACCCACGGCAGACCTCCTGATCCCCCTTCCCGTAATCGACTCGATTCGTGGGTGACTGGTGCTCCTACGCCCACCCATCGAGGCAAGGGTACGTCGGCGTCTGGTGCCTCTGACTGGTCTACCCCCGGCAGACCTCCTGATCCCCTTCCCCGTAACCGACTCGATTGGTGGCCGACTGGCGCTCCTACGACCACCCATCGAGGCAAGGGTACGTCGGCGTCAGGTGCCTCTGACCGACCTACCCGCGGCTACATGCCTATATCCTGGCCCCGCTCCCGCCTTACCTGTAACCTCCCAGCAACCGTCCCGACCGACCTACCTACGGATTCGAACAGCACAACCACCCGTCGCGGGTGCCTGAATACCGTCAGGTTCCCCGTGAGACGTCCGTGTTCCCGTAGCCTCTTAGCAATCGCCCGACCGACCGACCTACGAATCCGACCGGCACGACCACCCGTTATGGACGCCTGAATACCGCCAGGCTTCCCGTGAGATGTCCACGTTACCCGTAGTACCATAGCAGCTGACCTGACCGACCCGACCTACGAATCCGACCGTCACGAGCACCCGTCACGGACGCCTGAATACCGTCAGGTTCCCTGTGAGACGTCTGTGTTACCGTAGCCTCCCAGTAACCGACCGACCTACGAATCCGACCGGCACGACCACCCGTTACGGACGCCTGAATACCGCCAGCCTTCCCGTGAGACGTCCGCGTTACCCGCAGTACCCCAGCAACCGACCTGACTGACCCAACCGAAGAATACGACCGCCTTGACCACCCGTCACGAACGCCTGAATACCGTCAGGTTTCCCGTTTCTGGGGATGTATGATACCATTCTTCCCATCATTTATTGAATCGATCAAAAGGTTTATGTCAGCGTTCAGCTCTTGCAATGTTAATATGCAAATGGTTATTTATAATTATACTTTGAGTGTTAGTGTTTGTTTGGTTATTCATTTTATTTGAAAGTTCTCCGTTTGCTTTACCGTGTTCGCTGAGTACCTGAGCGTCGTGGGAAACTGAGTTTAGAATTGTTTTTAAATTTTGTCTGATTGGATATACTTGTGGCAAGTACTTTATTATCTGTGTAAAGTTTATCTTATTCGTTATTAATATACTCCAAATCTTTTTATTCTAAAATAACAAACAGAGTTTTAAAGTTATTGTCGTCGGGCCTAACCAATCCGCATCTAGCTTGGACGTTTTGCGATTATTAAAAGTGAGGACCATATCTCCAATATCAAATATGGTTTGGGGAATAACTACATGTTTGTCTTGAATCTCCTTTTATTTTTGTTCTTGTTTCTTGATTTTTGGTTTATCTTTACTGGTGTATTTCTCGTGCCGTTCTCTCCATAGCGAGAGTAACTCTGAGTATTTTGAATTAGTGGTATTCACTAACACGGAAGGGATGTTAGCCTTACATACAAACGTTAATTCAAACGGTGTACATCCTTCCCCTCAAGTACTGAAGTATTATAACCCACGGTAATTAAATTTAAATTTTGGTTCGAATCATTTTGATTTTCTTCCATTGCAGTTTTAATAAGATCTTTTACTACTGCATGAGCTCTTTCTAAACTGCCATTACTTTGCTGCTGGAAGGTACTCGTTTTTATATGCTTGGTTTTAAAAAGGTTTCTGAAATTCAACATTAGTTCCAAGACAAAATTACTTATGTGTAACGGGCTAAAAATATCCAAGGCTATCTTTTCATTAGGCTCCCAAGGCGTATTGGGTATTATTCCCTCTGCTTTTTGCCTAACGCAAGTTAATTTTTGCCTTTGACATATTAGGCTTCTTTTTACGTGGCTAATAATATCCTGTTTCATAATTTAGGATATTTAAATAGGAAAACAATCCAATGTAAAATCCCTTTTTAACGTCCAATAATCAAATTGATTTTATTTATATTTATTTATATGTATATTTTTCATTTGATTTTATTTTTAATTCCATGTAATTTAATTTAATTTAATGTGATGTAATGTAATGTAATGTAATGTGATGTGATGTGATGTGATGTGATGTGATGTGATGTGATGACTTGACTTACTTGACTTGACTTGATTTTTTAAAGGATCCGCAGTTAATGTGAACTCTTTCTTGTGGACAGGATACTGCAGGACGGGAGAGGAACATAATTCTTTTTTTAGAATCTGGTAGGCGTCCAAACAGTCTTACCTGCGAATAAAGTTTACTTGGCTTTTTGTTTGTTCTATTAGGGATTTCGTTTTGCTGGAAAAATCTTTTAAGAACTTCCGGTAATAACCAGCAAGTCCTAAAAAGGATTTTACTTCTGTGGCGTTACTAGTCTCTTGAAATTCGTGACAGCCTCGAGTTTTTTGGCATTAGGTTAAACTCCATCTTTGATGATAAGATATCCCAAGTACTAATATCTATCGGGCTATAGTCTGAGTCCAGTTTGTCTCAGCCTTTCAAAGATGATGATTCGATGGTTCTCGAGTTCAAAGTATCGTACTGATGGAGAAAAAGCTGTGTATTTCTTCGAGTTTTCTTCCATGGTTATCTGGCGGAATCCGGATGTCAGATCAAAGGCTGAGTGAGGGAGTGAATGAGTGAGTGTGTGTGTGTGTGTGAATTGCAAGATGCTGGTATTCAGGCAATATATTCTTCTGTAAGGCACCCCAAAAACAACCCCGTTAATGGGTTATGAAAGAGTTCGGTAGACTGTCTTGTACCCTATCTTCCGACAAACATACTCGATAGGCACAATGTATATCTGACATCGAGTATTTTCTAAATGTTACTCCTGATTTAAGTATCGGATTCACTCTATTTAAGTAGCATTTGGGTACCAAAACAACTTATCAAATACAGAGAATAATTAATTTTGCAGCGACTATGGACATATTCAAAAATCATAAAGTAAGGTTGGTATTAGCCAGAGAAAAAATAAATAAGAGTTTCGAAATAGAGCGAGAGCTCAGAAAGGTAATTCAAGGCTGGTCTTAAAAAAAGGCAATTGGGTTTTACTTTGTATTCTGAAACAATCAAGTAAATTAAATCAAGTAATGCACAAGTTTTTTGGCCTATTTTAGGTCTCTATTATTCCTACTTGAGGTAATACGTTCGACTCTCCAATGAACAGGTTTGACAATTTTGTCACCTGGTCATTCCCTTGACTCTTCGAATTGTATTTGTGGGTATAAATGGGCAATTATACGAGTAAGAAAATTAATATTTACATACAATTTCGTTTGATTTAATCCTTTTGACATTGTGAAGTTGCGACTTGTAAACATTATTTATGGTATGATGTACGTATGTTTATGATGATCTGGATGCAGCAATTTAAAAATATGTAAGAATGAAATAATTATAATTCTTTCAAATTTACATGCGTCGCTTCCATTGAAATATAGTAAATTATCTGCGAGCATATAAGACATAGTTCTGAAAAGTAGAATTTTTATTAATTCGATAGATAGAGATGTTGATTTAAAGAGCTTTTCTTATAAATCCACCTTTCAAAAAGGGGTACAATGTAATGTAATTTTCGTTTAAATTTTTGCGCTTAATATCAATTCTTAATACCCCCGGAATATTTAGCAAGAGGCCTAATACAGCGATTGCCGCCTTGCTTTAATCAGTCAATTCTCAGCAGATGATCAGGTGAGGCGCAATCAACCTATAACAATTTAATTTGAGCAATCACGTGATGCGCCAGAGAGAATTGCGCGAGCCTGGAATTGATATGTGAGGGTTTCTTGCAACAAGAAGCTCATAAATAAATTGTCGAGTGTCCCGATCACCGATCTTTCTAATTGAGCGGTCTTTCTTAACGTCGTGTGGCGAGTTCTATTTCGACAATTATTAAAATCGTATTGTGACAGATCGCCATGTATAAATCTACAGAAAAGAATCTGTGGTAAAAGTTTAGTGTGGTTATTATTTAAAAAAATGTTATGTGCAAATATTTCTTGCAGTGACGTTTTTATCCATTTAAATTCTGACAAATAAAATAAAGACTTTGGCGCAAGCGAACATCAATTCTCTCCTCGAATAAATGGAAAGTGAAGGATTCTGAAATTCAATGTCTACAAAGTAATATCATCTTTGTATATATTATGGGAATTGTATACGTCCCGAATTTCGGGATTCCAAATCGTCCCCGTGTGGAACAAACTGCGCGTGCGCTTGATTGAGGTAATTGAAAACTTGATAGCACTGTATGTATTTGAGTTCAGAACCATCAAGGTTAGGATAAAAACAAGTTAGACTGAAATTCGTTTGAGCAGGATAAAGATCTGCCATTACTGACCAGAGAAAACAATATGAATCTTTATTTTTAATATTGATCACAGCTTTTTTTCTATGTATAAGATCAGGTTATTCAATGAAACTTGAAGACTTACGAGGGTGGATTGATAAGTTTCCGGCCTGACCAAGAGATGGCGCCACTAGGCCTACCTTGAGGTGGCGTTCTATAGTACCATCCTTAGATAGCT
>NC_046658.1:4244874-4254842 GCF_010883055.1 Belonocnema kinseyi
GGAATGCTATTAATTTAATGCGTTGAGATTATAGTTGTGGAATGTCTAAGCAATCCATTTGTTTATAGTAATAAATCCTTCGCCATTGTATTTCCATCAACGTCTTCTTAAAAACCTAATAAGTTATGACCTACATAGCTGAAATTTCTCCTCCAGTCTTATGTCCATCAACGCGTTCTCATTTAAACCAATATATAGGTCTAATTTCATCTCTGACGCATATGTTGTCGGCGCGCAACAAAGGCAGTCATTGGGTCTGAAGCAGATGTTGATAATTTATAGTGTAAGACGACATGTTCGCCATATGGTGTGACATGAGTCTTTCGGGGGTGAAATTTATTGAGTAATCAGTATGATTTATGTTATTTCGAAAAAGCGTCGATGTCTATAGAAATAAATCCTCCCAATTGTATGGCCATTAAGGTCTTCTTAAAAGCCTAATAAGTTATGACCTACATTATTGCGCGCAAGAATTTTTTTAGAATTGATCAGCGTAAGGGGCGAAATGAGTCTTTCAACGTGACAAGGTGACAACGTGACAATGTTACATATGATTAATGTATTTCCTGGGCCGGCTCGAGAACTTCTGGGCCCCTGAGAGAGTGATTCTTTTTGGTGCCCCCCCCCCCCATCGTCCTTCACGCTGATCTTGCATAACTTATGAATGATCAAATTTACAATCTGTAGATTGAAAAAAATTCGATAATCAAATTTAAGCTTCAAATTTTATAGAAATTATAGAAGGACAATAATCCTAATGGAAAATAACAATAATAATAATATACTTTTATCTTGTAAACTTATAACAATTCGGATGGTAACAGATCGGAAACCTTGGAATAAAATAAAGTTTTGATGAGACAGAGTATTATCGCATGTTATATTTCATAACTCGATTTGAACAAATAACATCATCTTTTAAATGCATGTAAACAAAACTACTAAATACAAACAAATTGATTCATCTGCATTTCAACTTTACAACGTAATCAAGCGACCGCTGAAGCATGATCCAATCCACACCAGATCTAGGCCTTATAGAAATAGATCTAGGCCTTATAAAAATCACCAGAAAATCCCGAAAATATCGACATATTTGTCGCCAATCGAATTTTGCGCGAAAAATTTGCTTGCACTGCGGGGATGATAGGTTGGTTTAAGGGGAAAGTGATACTGTGATACGAGATCAAAGCAGCCAAAGATTCGGCTCAAATGTTTGGCAAAAAGACATTCTAGAAACGCAAGCTCGTAAAAGCGATGCTCAAGTGTAACTTATGTTTTTTCTAATAGAGTAATGCTACTTAGTGGAATAGTGTCCTTCAGATTTGATGCGCCCCAAACTTGGTCCATAGGCGATCGCGTAGTTCGCGTTATGGTAGAGCCGGCCCTGCGTATTTCTAAGAAGCTTCGAATACGCTGACCCTCGCTTGATATTGTAACGTCAGATATCATATCCTATTTCATATTTTTGGGTGAAAAATTTGCATTCCCGGATTAAAGTATTGATTTTTAATATCGATAGTAAGAACCAGATACAGCCCTGTAATTCGTACGCAATTCATCTTACAGATCCTGCAAGTGATCTTGTAGACAACACCATATTTTTCAAAATTTTCTTAAGGATCTTTGCAAAAATTTACCACTGAATCCATATTAAATGGTATACGAAAAATAATTTGAATTCTAAACTTTTTAAACATAAGTTAAATAGTTTTAGACCTTCATGGCGTGAATTATGTAACAAAAATATAATTTTATTGACTGTTCCTGAACTACATTATACGACGAGTGACACTGGTGACTTAAAGTTGTCCCTTGAGATGTTAACAAAACTAACATCTGTTAATTTGGAAAACAATATTAAAATAATACCCTCAGGAATGCGCTGTAGTGTTAAGTCGGAAGTTCGTAGAAAAGCGTAAATCACGAGAGGAACAAAGTATATCTCGGGAAATAAGAATGTCAAAAGACAGACCCCCAATGCAGCTTCTTCTGTACCAAGAAACCAAGACAATTCTCAGCGATCGGAACGCGAAAAGAGAAATCAATCGGAAGCTCAATCATAAAAACGGAGTTCCAGTGATTATCACCGAAAAGAATCCGACGAAATACGATATGCGAAACTTTGTTAACTTCCGACGAAATCTTCTTTTATGACATATTGATTTTCACCAAAACATCGCTTAAGCCAGAAATCTGCTCGTCAGAATTCCTATAAGCCACAAAATTTAATATATTTAGAGATGATAGAGGTCACAGAACGGGTGGGACGGGTGGAGGGGGGGGGGGCACTTATTGCTTTGGATGTAAAACTGCTATGTTCTTAATTTTTACTGACCCCTGTTATTGCTCAATTACTCTCCGTTGACAACTTTGAAACATTCTTAGAGTATCTTATACTAGCCGAGATTTTTAGAGCCACAAATTTATTATGATTAGGAATTTCAGTCATCGTTAGTGATCATACCTAACTATCATTAGGGATCCTTACTGCTATCTTCTATTTTTCCATATTTTGAATTACAACAGCCAAATAAAATTGTAAATGGCAAAAATCTAATTATAGATTATCTATATTAACCCGATGTATAGCTCCAATTATTACTGAGGATAAACATAATCCGCCACTTGTGCTCAAAATACACTTGTCTTTCACATTCTAAGACATTCTAAGAAAATGAAAACTCGGTTAATCATGTTACTGAATTGTTTTATAATTCCCTGAACCAGCTTTTCAAGAGGCATGTTCCTAAATTTGTTAATTGTAAAACGGATACAAAATACACAAAGTGGTTTACCAAAGAAATTATAAAAGACATAGCACTAAAAAAAAGTTGAAAAATAAATTATTTTACATTAGATCCTTATTATGATAACATGTTAACACAGTTTGAAAACAAAACTATGGAAGGTCTTAAATCCTCTCGCAAGTTGTGTAACGAAAAAACTGAGAACAAAATCAGGACCAGACCTGCCTCATTTTGGTCTTACATCAATAACTTGAAAGGCACAACTAGAATTATGGGCATAATGAGATACGAGGGGGTGAAATAGTGGACCCCATTGATATTGTTAATGCTTTCGCTAGTTTTTTCTGTAAAGTTAATAATCCTACTATCCTATTGTCACCAGATTGGGAAAATGAACCTATGGACTTAAATAGTTTCGTACCACAGATAACAGCAATAAATATATTTCATTCAATTAACAAGATCCCAAATAAGCAAACCTCTGATCTGGACAAAATACCTTGTACTGTTGTTAAGACTTATTAAAATTTTCTTGGCTCTCTTTTAAAAAGTTTATTTAACCTATCTCAAAGAAATTGCTATTTTCCAAAAATGTGAAAAACTACTCGAATTTGTCGAGTCTTGAAAAAGGGTGACAAGTCGGGAGTAGATAACTATAGGCCCATATTATTATGTTGTGGTTTATCAAAGGTCTTCGAAATTTTTATTTATAATATAATATTAACTGCAGTATATAAAGTATTTTTGCCGCAGCAGCATGGATTTTTTCCGCGTAGATCTACAATTGCGAATCTACTCAGTTTTACTCAACTTGTTAGGACACAATTAACTGATTGAATATAGCTAAGTTGATGTTTTGTGGCCCGTGATATAACTAAGTTGATATATATGTATATGTATTGTAACCCTCGAGTTTTAGGGGTTGCCTGTAAAAAGGCAAAATTAGTATCTCCTATGGGATCCTTCTGAAAAGTAGCATCTCACAGGAGAAGCGTTATAGCGCAAACTCCAGTAACTCCCTCCTCGACGACATCATGTAAGATTGAGACGGGTGAACTGGAAACGTGCCTATAAAAAGAGCGACTTAGCCGTAAAATGGCCCTCTGGATCTTGTGTCTGAAAAGCACAGGTCAGGAGCGAATTCGTAGGAGAAGCACAGAGCCTCGTAAACCCTCTGGAACTTGTCCGATCATTCGCTCTTTAAAACGAATAAAATTCCAATATCTTGCAATCTTATTCGGTTAGGTTATCTCTAAGAGTGCCCCGTGTCTCTTATCCCCTGAAGCTGTCGAGACAAGAGACTTGATTTTCAAAGCGATCTTTGCATGTCAATATAAAATCTCAGAATTTATTCTTTTTTGAGTGTCTCCGAGTTTACGAGCCGTCTAGAATTTCTTAGAGTAAAATTTCCTCCTTTCAAAATGCGATTAATTTATGATATTTCTATTTGAAGGCTCAAGCCTCGAACTTATTATAAAGATTTTATCTTTAGGATATTTCCTCTGCCTTCTTTGAGCGGCTATAGGCATAATCCCTGTAACTCCGTCAGTTGAAGCAGAGTCTAAATGTTTATAATCTGTCGATCACCCTACAATTCTTGTAAGAGAGACTTAGAGGATTTAAACCCTCTATAGCCTGTCCAAACCACGTTTCGTCGAGTGAAGACTAGACCGATAAAATAAAATTCAACAAAAGAAAAATAAGACCCAAGTGTCGGTAGAAAAATTTGTGTTATTTGAAGGCTCGTAGGAACTCGCCCTCTCATTTCCGGCCGAGTGGCCCGAGATCCTCGCTACGTAATCAAACGTCCTAGATAGCCTCTTTCGCACCTTGAGATTATAACCTGAGCGAAAGGGAATATAAAAATAAAAGACTAATAATTATCAATTATACTTAACTGTAACTATCCCAATGTGACCATGTACGATGGAAATGACATCATTACCTAAAGTAAGGGATTAACAAACTAGGGTAACAGACCTATTTCTAAGTTGTCAGGTGTTTTTCAAAAAAAGGTATTTACCTCAGAAAAAGAAGTGTAATTGAACCTTCATACTACTTTCATTTTCATATAAATAAAAATAACGAATCTTTTCTCCACCATAAGAGTGAATATTTGTATTATTCCGATAGCCTGTCCATAAGACCATTTCAGTTTTAAAATCCAATTTGATTTTTATATAGATGCAAAAATCATAAGTACATTAAATAGTTCTATTATACAAACTGTCTTAGATAAGGAATTAGAGATCATTGTATTTTGGTAAGATAGATCAGGTGTATTGAATAAACAAATGTTTTACCAAGAGGATCTTATTCCTTCTCCATGAGAAGCCTCTAATTCTTTGAATTAAATTAGAATATAAGCCCGGTTATTAAATTAACGCTTATAAGATAATCATGCCAAAAGTTGGCGATTACAACTGGCGCCCAACGTGGGGCATGCGAGTATAAAAAAGAAAAAGATTGGCAATAAAAAAAGAAGTGGATTGTATGATGGATGAAAATAAAAATAAATTGATAAATACGTTCTTTAAAGGTGATAAAAATGTTAAGATAGTGTATATACCACCCTCAACAAGCCAGAAAAATATACCGTCCGGAATGTCTGGGCTTGATAAAATGTTAAATAATCTGAGCCTTGAAGAAAAGAGTATGGGCAGATTAGAAAAGTGGTTGGCAGAACACTAGAAGCGATTAAATCAGAAAAAGTAGGCTGATTACAAACGACTAAAAGTGAGAAAGACTTCAAAAAGAAAATAAAAGATAGTGCGCGAATACGTAAAAATATAAACATTTAATATGATCAGTATAAAATTATCAGAGAGTGCAATCGACAAATAACGGTTGTTACGGAGACAACAATATTTTTTCGCGAATTCTATAGGGTAACAAACAAGTGTAATGAACAAATGACTTTTGAAAGTGAATCAGTGTACGCATTCTATGGAAGATTCGCAGCCGTTAGAACTTTAAAACAACAAATAGTATTGCAAAGTGAAACCTTGGATTTCGAATTTTACAGAAATTGTACAATAACGAGATTGTGGAAGTGACAAATCAATTCCAAAAGCTAGAACAAGAAGTGAGACGCGAAATATTCCTCGTTCTTGGCATAGTGATAATACATAGTTAACTGAATAGAATATAAAATTTCTTTTTTAACCTATGACATTATAGACAACAAATATAATAATAAAAATGAGAAGAAACAATCTCCGTTCATCAAAATTGACTAAAAAGACCAGTGGCGATTCAGAAAACGATCCTTATGAACCCGATTTCACGATACGAGCCGTCTCACCTGAGAATATGGACGACGCACGCAGCACACCAACGGAGGCTATTAACTCCAGCTCACACCAGCTGTGGGCATCAACTGACCGACGATTTGAGGAGGTCGAGGAACGCACACGTCGCCTAATAGCTCAGGAGAAGAAGGATCGGGAGCAAGAAGAGGCGGAGCGGGAAAGCGCTCTATACCAAAACTTAACTCATTGAAAAATTGAGTAAGCCGCGCCCTCGAGGCCACCACCGCTCTTACTGAAAATCTTGCCAGAGTATAATGGGCAAGGCAATTCCATGAAATACCTTCGCCAGTTACGGCAATACTTGGAAGTGGTACGTCTACGAGAATGCGACACGGATTATCTCATAGAAAGGTCCCTCTTAGGTCCGCCGAATTATTGGTGGTTAATAATAACGGAAGAAATCAGCAATATTCAGACCTTCACGTTGAAGTTCCAACAAAGATACTGGAACGAAAGAATTCAACATAAAGTAAGAAAAAGACAAGAATTTAAATACTTCAACGTCACACGTGATAAATCAAGAGCAGAGTATGCCACGCATTTTCTTGCACAAATAAGCGAATTGACGCCCCCACCTGAGCAGAAGGAGGCCATTATGAAACTGGCACGACATTTCAGTGAAGAAATTAAATATGCTATAATCGGACGCGGTATAAATAAAAATGAACAACTTATCGAATTATTAGAGTTATTCGATAAAATTGGCACTACCAACAACGGTTATCCAAAACCTAGAGAATGGCGGCCAAGAAATAATGCACCAAGAGAAAGCAATTATTCAAACAATGGACCCTACAGACTTCAACAAGCTTATACACGCCCCAATAATATCCAAATGGATTTGAACAGCCGAATCATAACGGTCAATTCCATTGACCGACGACCAATCAAGGATACAGAAAAAAAAAACAAATTCGGGGGGACAGAGAACTTCCCATGAAGGAAATTCCTGGCGGCAACCACAGTCACCATACAGAGTCCAAAATATGGAATATGAAGGTTCCACGCCAGTGGGTCAAGAGAGATACCTCTCAGAGGAACAAATCAATGAATCGGGAAACAAGCAGGAGTAACGTCAATACATGACAATAAAAAAAGTCAAGAAATTGACGTGGCCACTGAAGTCACATGTTTTGCAAATATGTTAACTAACACCCGTGACGAGGATCGTGGCGAAGGCATTAATAGACACCGGGGCTGAAATTACCTGTATATCGGAAGAATTTCTCAATGGCAATAAAGAAAGATTCCACCGATACCCCTGCCTACCACTAGCAGGCGTAGTCGTAGCTGGACCTCTGGGAGCAAGGCAGTGCGGTTAAATCGACAAATTTACGCCGACGTACAACTCCCCAACATCATCATCCAGTTAGTATTTTTGGTAGTGCCACGGCTCTCGCGGACATGCATAATTGGGATCGACGTATTGGATGAGCACAGGGGAAACATTGAACTAGACTCAAAAATACTAACCTTCCCATATCTGCATGGCCAACCAGCAATAAGGATATTACACGATGAAACGATAGAAAAAGAAGATGGAGGTCATCACATATGTAATACTGAACAGTCGGCCATTAATGAAAATCCAACCTATGGGCAAGAGAGGGAGTTGGAGACAATAGTGAGTGAGCTACCATTAGAAATATGACATAAACATCAAAAATCAAGAAAAAGAAAGACTCGGCGAAATCCTATGGTCACATCGTCGAGTATTTCGAAGAGAACCTGGATGTCTGATGAAATATCAGCACGTACTACAGATAAGAGAAGAACAGCCGTTTGTAGGACGAAGCTACCCTACTCCTATGGCACATTGGGAGAAGGTGGAAGAAAAAATTCAATGAATACTGAGATTAAATTTCATCCAACGATCCAACAGTCCCTGCATCAACCCCATAGTCCCGGTAGTAAAAAAAGATGGAACAATTAGACTCTGTCTGAACGTGTGATAATAAAATGATATATTAATCGAAGAATGGGAATGCTCGGAACCTGCGGAACTTCTCTTTCAAAAGCGGAAAGGGATGAACGTTAGGTCAAATCTCGATATGGCCAGTAGTTTTTTGCAAGTACCATTGCATCCGGACTCCAGAAAATATACCACTTTCCAATATCGAGGCATAAGCTATGAATTTCGCGTAGTAATATTCGGTTTAAAAACAAGCACCGCCGCTTTAGTGAGAGGATTGGACCACGCGCTACAGGGACTAGGCGATCAGATAATCTCATTTGTCGATGACACATTAATTACGTCCGAGAACAGCCAGATACATTTAGAACATATTAATGAAATCCTCGACCGGTTAGAACAAAATAATCTCACGCTCAATCTTGTTAAGTCGCACTTTTTAAAAAAGAAACGAAATTTCTCAGCTTTATACTAACGACGGAAGGAATAAAACCAGATCTTGAAAAAATATATAATATTCAGGACTTTCCGGTCCCACGAATTGTCAAGAAACTAAGAGGCTTCCTAGGTTGAATAAATTTTTATTCCAAATTTAGCAAAGAGCATGCTAAAGAAACAGTACCGCTCTTAAAACTGAGAAAGAAATGAGCAGTGTTGAACTGGAACAAAGAAACACAAGAGAATTTTGAGCAAATTAAACAATTTTTTGCAACTTCGGTAATGTTATATTTCCCTGATTCAAAGAAAGAGTATTATTTGGAGACAGACTCCAGCAATTACGCTCTAGGTTCTGTGTTGTATCAATTAAATAATGCAAAGGAGAAATAAATAATAAAATTAGCGAGTAGTACTTTAAAAGGTCCAAAACTCACTTACTTCACGACTGAGAAAGAACTGCTCGCAGTCGTGTGGTCACTGTTGAAATTTCGCACACATTTACACGGTGCGAAAATCATTAACAGAACTGATCACCTACCATTAAGTTTTCTCAAAACAGGCAAGTTCGTCAATGCAAGATTAACTCGATGGATACTAGCGATTCAAGATTACGCCATTAGAATCGAACATTTACCTGGCAAGGACAACATCGTGGCCGATGTGTTGAGTAAGAGACTCTACATCGATCGCTATAAAAAAAAAATATAGAAGAAACCAGAGTAATAATCAACGCACTGAACTACCAATGGACGCCAGAAATTAAATAAGAAATCATAGATATTCCCCAAAAACAACAGAAGGATAAAAAATTACAACAATTAATGGCAAAGGCTGAGAGAGAATCGGACAAGAGAAAAAATTCAAAGTAATAAACAGAACACTGTATCACTACGACGTATCAGCTTACTGCATTTACATATCTCCCGAGCTCACGGAAAAAACTCTTGCTGAAGAAACAAAATCCCAACGTAAGCCTCTCAGGCTATACAAGGATTGGTTCTTCCAACCGAACTCTTGGAAATTGTGTCAATTGATTTCTTTGGACTACTAACTAAAACAAAATATGGTCATGAATATCTCTTAGTGATTATTGACACATTTACAAAATATACAAAACTATATCCGTTACGAAAAGCAACAGCGGAAATGGCCTTGAGAAAATTTGAAGACATTGAATGACACGTGGGAAAACCGCAGAAAATCATCTCAGATAGAGGCGCGCAATTCACTAGCCACCGATGGAGGTAAGGGTTACAAGATAAGGGCATAAAAGACATACTTAACTGTATACGACACCCCCAAGCCAATATGGTAGAGCGAGTAAACCGCGAGCTTACTCGACTTTTTCGTATTCTTCTGCCACCCGACAAACACAATAGGTGGTACTCACAGCTAGAAAACATGAAAACTATAATAAATGAGTCACCGCGTGTATTGAACAAACAAATGTTTTACCAAGAGAATCTTATTCATTTTCCATGAAAAGCGCCTATTTCTTTGGATTTAATTAGAATATAAGTCCGGTTATTAAATTAACCCTTATTAGATAATGATGAC
>NC_046658.1:4254942-4259078 GCF_010883055.1 Belonocnema kinseyi
CACAAAGGGTTTCTGCTGAATATGGTTAGAAAACTAAATAGGCAGTCGCGGACAATTGTCCAGGGGTGGTCCCGAAGGAATTAAGCCCCAAGCGGAGGTGTGAAAACCGTGCCGAAAGCTGATTGGCACCTGGGTGAGGTGTCCAGAACGGTGACTCTGGGATACCGGGCGACCTCTCAGAGTACGCAGCCTTATCCTTGCATGCGGGGCTCTACAAGGATGGACGAACCCCTTTCCCTAGCTTCTCGTGCGAACAACAATGACAACACCAAACATAGTTGTAGTGAGTGCGGTTCAAAACAACAGAACGCGCAGGGCTCCCGACAATGGGTCGGCCAACAATGCCGACCAATCTAGAGTTGGGGGAGCCAATGAACATGGATTCAATGCGATGGATCGGCGGGATCTTGTGGCCTTTGGGTGGACGAAGCGACTGAATCACGACTTGCTAGATTGCTACGATGCGAGTGTGGCCCGTGAACGGGGTTACATGGCACGGCTGCATGCTCTGTGGTGCGAGAAACACCCGGAGCTATCGCACTTTTCGCAGCAACGTCTGCGAAACCATGCTGAACTACTCCGTAAAAGGGGCTATGTAAGCGGAACGCCTACTCTACCACAGCTAGAACAAGCCGGCAACAAAGAAAGAGAGACAACACTAAGACCAACCGCGGGCAGGCATCCAATAGATGAAGAGCGATGCTTTACGACTCGGAGAAACATCAACAACAAGGTTTCTCTCAAGCCTAAAGATCTAGCTGAAATGGATGACGAGCTTTGTGGACATTTTTCCGGTGAATCCGACCTCTGGGCTATCAATTATTGTGTGTATAATGCAGCGAGAGCTTTGGCCGATGCGAACCGTAAAACAAAACAAACGGCTGATCATAAGACCAAAAGACGAATGCATCAAATTGCCATAAAGATAGGCTGGGCAAGACAGTACGCGTCCCGCATTCAATGTGTGATTGAATACATCACATCTGGCAGGAATTTCACCGGCAAGGTTCGAAAGTTCGCGCGCGAACTCCGGACCCGTTATCACACACTTAACAAGTCAAAGCTGCTGACCATCAGGCAGCATATTGTTGAGAAAATACGGATACTATCTGACGCTAAGAGAAGTCTAGAGCGGAGGGAGAGGTGGGTCAGAGAAAATCAATAGTTTTTCTCTGACTCATCTCGACTCTTCCAAGACCCTCCAGTTACTGTCGAACACCCACCCAAACCAGAGGAGGTCGAACGAAGCTCAGCATAGACTGGACGAAGACTCATAAAATATAAATAGCTTCAAGGAGTTATGTGTTGCCCTCATAACACCTGATAAAGAATGCCCACCCATCATTACCGAGGAGGTGAAAAAAGTATTAGGAGGGATGAAGAACTATTCCGCACCGGGACCAGATTGTATCAAAACCTTCTGGTGGAAGAAGGTTTCATCAACCCATCAGCATTTGGCCCGTATTTTCACCTCATAGTTGAAGTCGGAAGCGCCGATTCCAGAGTGGTTGGTGGAAGGGCGCACAATACTCCTGCCGAAAAAAGGCAACTTAGCTGACCCGAAGAACTACAGGCCAATAACTTGCCACTATCTCTAGCACTGCGCCATTCCGACGTGTACTTGTGCGGCAAACCTGCAGATCGAAAGTACAAGGTCACTCATGTATTTTGCATGGACGATCTTATGATCTATGCTAAAAACAGAGAGCAACTGCATCTAGCTCTGGGGATTGTCGAACGAGATACTAAGGAAATTGGAATGGAATTTGGGTTAGACAAATGCGCCAAGGTTTATTTGAAGCGAGGAAATCTTAATGGCATCCCTGAAGATCCTGAGCTCGTTGATAGAAGCGCCATAGGACACCTTCGCGCTGAAGAGACTTATACATACCTGGGCGTGCCACAGACCCGCATTCAGGATGTGACATCTATAAAGGATACTCTCCGAAGCAGATACAAACGTCTCATCGGACAGATTTGGTCTTCCGAACTGTCGGCGAGGAACAAAGTATCTGCAAGGAACATGCTTGCCGTCCAGGTACTACTCTATTCATTTGGAGTAGTTCCATGGACGAAGAACGAGCTCAGATCTCTTGATATCGGGACAAGAAAGGTTATGCACATGAACAAAAGCATGCTTCTTAAGTCTTCCGTTCCGCGAATGTACATCTCACGCCGTCAAGGTGGTCGCGGAATATTGAGTCTTGAATGTCTTCACAACAGCATTATTCTGGGTACAGCACATAGAGTTGCAAATGGATGAGACCATCTTCTTAAAATGGTCAGGAATCACGAAGAAGTGGGCAAAGGAGCATTTCTGTACAAAGCAGCGGAGGAGGCTGCTGAAACACTCGGACTTGACTTTAGTATTAGGGGTGACCAAAATGCATCAAATCTAATCTATCTCGAGTACTCACTTCTGAAAGCCCGGATTAGGAAAGCACAAGAGAAAAACTTTCGTGAACAGCTCCTTGATAAGAGGATGCACTGTATCTTCCACAGAAATGTGAAGGGTCAGTCAATGTCTTGTGAGCTAACGTTTGCTTTCCTTAAATCGCCCGGATTGAAGTCTGGTACAGAGGGTTTCATTTTTGGATGCCAAAACGGTGTCATTTCCACCTTAACATACCATCGCCACATTTTGAGCCTAGACATTCCCGATGATAGCTGCAGGGCGTGCCATGCACACCCCGAGCATTTAGCTCACATACTATCTAGTTGTCCAACACACGCGGGAACGACCTACATTCAAAGGCACAATGCGGCACTAAGAGTGCTTTATTACCATCTCTGTCACTCCTACGGCATTCACTTTAATATCGCTCCTCTAAATGCTCCTAGGGAAATTGAGTCAATTGTCGAGAATGGGAAGTGTCGCATATACTGGAACTTTATATTCTCGGCAATTGTTTCTATTACTCACTCGAGGCCTGACATGGTTCTTCTTGACTTCGAGAAACGAACTATGTTCGTTATCGAATTTTCGGCACCAGCTGACAAAAACATCATAGCCAAGGAGAATGAAAAGAAAGAGAGGTATCGAGACCTTATAAGGGAGTTGCAACGATTGTACCCGGAACATTCTGTTAAACTGATCGTCCTTATCATCGGCGCTCCTGGAGGTGCCAAGCTTTCACTTGCTAATAGCCTAAAAAGCATCGCTGCGTGTCAACAATATGCTAGAACACTTGCGGGAAAAATGCAGAAGGCGGTTGTCCTTGGGTCACTTCGTGTTCTTAGGGTGGACGAGGCTTTTGCTGGATCGTGGTATTGATTCCTTTACAGACTGTAACCACTTATCTCACGATTGTGAGACGTGGTTGTGGCTGAAATTTTACCGCGATTTCGCTGGAAGCAATGCTTTTTATAGTGTCTAGCAATAATCTGTCTACGATCCTAAATTGCTTCCATTATTTCTATGCTGATGATGTTACCTGTCATTGTTGATACTTCATCTAAGCTAATGTCAAAACATACAACAAAATCTAGACAAATTTTCAGATTTGTGTAAGGTCAATAAATTATAACTTAACACTTCTAAATGCAAAAATTTGTCTTTTCTCAGAAACTATTATACTCCACTATCTTTTGACTTTAGCTATGTTATAAATGGTGTGAAAATTGAAAGAGTATTCTCTATACTTGATTTAGGCTTAAACTTGGATCCGCTCCTTACATTTAAAATACATATAGATAAAAAGGTATTGAATGCTAACAAATCTCTAGGACTTTTACTCCGATTATGCAGGAACTTCAATTGTCCTGAAAACATGAAGACATTATTCAACCCACTTTTAAGGTCAAAGTTTGAGTATGGCTCTATTTTATCGTCAACTCAATTTCTAAAATACATTGACTCACTAGCCAATTGCCAAAAGAAATTTTAAATATATTTGCATTGGAAAGAAAATGGCACATATCCAAGGATAGGAGGCTCTATACAAATATTGTATTTTTGAGAAATAATTCGAGGTATAAGAGACTCTCCTGAAATAGAACAGATATTTTTTTTGTTTCTCAAAATTAATGTGCCACTTGATACAGTCTGTCAAGTTAAAGCGTGGGTGGCTTTACTCGCAGTCGGTAAGGTGTATCGACATGATTTTGGTGTCAAAATATTAAGAAGAGCTCCCTCT
>NC_046658.1:4259178-4261463 GCF_010883055.1 Belonocnema kinseyi
CTCGACACCTTGACAAATGTAATTCCATGTAGAAACATGCGTTTAAATAAAATATTTTACCAAAAAAGTTACCCACGCTTTAACTTGACAGACTGTAATTTCACGTGAAGCAAAGAAAAAATCTATCCTCAGCTTTGATCAATCAGTCTTATCTATACATAAATAGTAATAATCTTAATAAATTTTTTACAAACACGCAGCATAATATAGATTTACTCGTTATATCACGAGAAACCTTCTGTAATGCGGTATTGGAATTGATTTCACAATTTGAATTTTAACTTTCGTGAAAATATATGTGTAATAGAGTAATAAATTTATAACATTATACTAATCCTAGGGTCTATCTATACCTCATTAGATATGTATACAACTACGTTGTAGCTCTCTAATTGGTGTAAACTGTTTAGCTTAAAATAAACTGAACATGAATGATCATCCCGACCCCTAATCACTTCTATGTCCAAAAAACTGATTCTATCATCCTGCTCTATTTCATGAGTAAATTTAAGTTTCGAATGAAAACTGTTAAAAGCACCAATGACCATCTGCAACTTTACTAGAGGAACTCATAATAAGGTATCATCGACATACCGAAAATAAAAAAGGCCAAACGAAATCTAATTTCTTGAAAAAATCCATTGAATTTAAAATAACTTGAGTTCATGACAAAAACTATTCCTTCGATAAAATCTTTTTGACATAATCGAGTACGAGTTTTCATATTATCCTATCTATTTAAAAATGCCTGTTCATATATTAATTTGAAACCCGATTTAGATAAATTAAACAAAAATTATGTAATTATGATTAATTACACCTAAGGGTACGGTAACATGAATTTACTTTTTCTTTTACTTTTTCTACTTCTGATGTAATTATCGCAGATAATTCTAGTGTATTTACACAGATGACATGCTATTGTTATTTGATAATATTAAAAATAAAAAAGGCGAAATAAAAAAGGGATGTGGATGGCTGCCTTCCCATTTTTCTTTCCTTTTTTTATTTTTGTCCAAAATTAAAAAAAAAATCAGATAACAATAGGAGCATTTTTGTTTGTTCGTTCTTGTCCAAATTTGGTTGATGGATTCTTCTTTTCTTCAGGAGTTTGCATCAATTTGATTATTGGGCATTAAATAGAAAGTTTAGCTCCATATTCAATTTGATATTGCTTCCTTCCCAATTCTTAAATCTTTTTACACTTACTACATATCGCTGGAATCTGAATAATTCGAACATTCCGAATATATTACTTTCAAGTCGCGGATTGCAGAATTATTAATTTTTAACTTTTTAATTACAGGAATGGCGAGTGAGTGAAAAACTCAAGTGGCTACCTAGACCCCTGTAATTCGAGATCTACGCGCGTTCAGTTCTTTTCTTTCATGGCTAACATCTCGTAAAAAATCATTCAAACTATTTGAAAAAGAATCCCAAGAAAAGTAATAAATATTAAATTGAGACCAAGGGACCAATGAAAGGAGAAATTAAGAAACTACGTGTAGAAAAAAGGGCGAGGACACTCCTCCACCAAGAAATGAGAACCCAGATGCGCGTCTGTAGGGTCTTCTCTCAGGGAACCACTCCTTGTAATGAATCCATTTTCCGGTATATGATTTCGCACGTATGCATCTCGCAGCCTTTTCCACTGATCTTTTATATCTATAAACATTATTTTTCTTAGTAATACATAATTTTTTATTCAAATACATGCAATGCTTACGCTTAAAAAGTCATCAACATTTTTGTTGTAAAAAATTATTTTTCTTGTTTTCAAAATTTGTTTGAAAACGTTTTAACAATTTCCAAAAACAACACATACTTGGCCTAAATTGAATATTACAAGTTTAAAATAGTAATATGTGTGAACAGAATCGTAATTTCAATTAATTCGCCTGAATTCATCACAAATGTGCAAGAAAGCAGAAAGTTTTTTATTAATTTTCCCTTTATGTATCATGGCATTCAAACTTCTCGCTGAAAGGGACCCATACGAAAAAATGTTGCAGAAAAATCAGTATAGATCTATAATGATTATCCTAAAAGAGTTTTCCACCAGGAAAAAATCAATTTCCTTTCATTTAGAAACAGATATAGGCCAAACAAAAGGAAATGGTTTTTCTCATTGAGTAATAATCCTATTTCCATAACTTGAGCATGTCTTCATTTTGGAGACTTTAACACAAGCGGTTTACAACTTCGAGTTACCTGTCCTAACAAAAAGAGTCATTCTGACTCTCATAAAAGCTACTCTTCATTAATGATTAAACAATCTTGTATAT